>NW_024962334.1:38319793-38364442 GCF_019238085.1 Lagopus leucura | reverse complement strand
GTTGCATTTTTGGGAGGATGGGTTTTGTTCTCTTTTGGCTTTGGTGGCACTACACTGATTTGATTTCCCCAATGAAATTATACATTAATGGATCAAAAATAGAAAACATAGAGCAGATACTTAAATCTAAAAAAAATTTAAAGATCTTGAATGTAATTCCTCTGGTGCCTTTCGATCATGACAGGATTATTTTAATTGCCTAAGTGATTTAGGCACCGACCTCTGGAAGAAACATCATTCTGTGATGAAAAACACCAACAGTAAGTGAAGAGTACACTGAGGAACATGGAGAGAAAACGGAAAATATTTTAGGACATAGCTTAATGCTCGTCAATTATGGAAAACAAACTATCAATCTTTATAGGCTTCATATTTTCTGCAATAGTAGCATATCCTCATCTAATCAGAACAAGTGAAAAATCCAATTAAAGTCAATTAATAATGGTCTACTCAGCTCTTTTTCTTAACCCTTCCTGAAACTTTACTAGTCCTGGTGTTGGACAGCTGGTCATTTCATGCTCACTGAGAACTCTGCAACATTGTGTAAGTAATCCTCTGCAGAAAATTGAATAATTTCTCACTAAAATTAAGCTAGTCCTTAGGTTACAGAGAGAAATACAAAGTGATACTGTAGATACTCACTCAGTGTTTCTGTTCCTCTTGGATTTTGTTTCCAAAAATGTTAATTTCAGAAAAAGAGCTCTGTTGATTAAATAAATTAGACTTACACCTAACCAGCTTTTTATCCAACCACTTGCTAGAAACATGTTTCATTGGTCTACCAGTTGCTTTGATGCCTTACAATGGTCAGCTTCTAAACAGAAACACACCTCTGTATCACTGAAAGGATCTCAATTTCCAAAGTCCTTTCAGAATACTCCGGAGTAACACTCCACAGGAATACTCCATGGCTTTTATATTGTATCAGTTACCACAGGAGGCTGGAAACCTACTCTTTTCCCCTAAAAAAAGCCTCCTGTGGATTCTTTGCTAAAAGAGTTTCATTTCAGCTGTTGTGCCTTAACAGGAGCACTCTTCAGCTCAGCCTCAGTCCCCTATAAACTCAATTCTCCTTAGTTCCCACTGAATTTGTGGGCTTGCTGTGTTTTTTTCTAAGACAGCTGTTCACAATACCAGTAGATGTAGTCTGTGCTGGCTACTTCTCCTGCTGTCCTAATCCACTGAATCTGGAACCTGCTACTCTAATTTGGTTGGCTTCTGAGCATGTGGGGGATAATGGAGAATTTTTAAGAGCAAATGAACAGCTTAGAGAAAAAATATAGGAAACAGATCAAGTACAAGAGTAATCCTTTGATACATCATCTCATTTTTTGGCAACCAGAAGTTCAGAAATTTCCTCTGCTGAAAATTAAATCAGGAAAATCATAAATAATTGCTACCAATATGACTGTATATGAACACATCCATATCTATATAATACCTGCTTATGTTTTTAGCCTCCTTAACACTTTGAGTTTGATATGCTGCAGAGAGGATACCAAATCTATTGACAGTTTTGAAGATGTGGGTTCACCACTGATTTACAGGAAGACACAAGGCCGCATTCTGATCTTCCTTCCTGACAGTGGGAAATCATCACAAAAGCAGCTTGCTGAGTAGGATCTGCTCAGGACTAACTGATGGGAAATACTCAGAACAAGATGTCACCACTAAATCCCATTCCAATCCGGAGTTTTAAAATCTCCAGATCAAAACATTCTCATAAGGAATTCAGAGCACAAACCATAGGACAGTCCATGGGCTCATACACTGCATGCAGCACATTCCATGGATCTGGGAGAGTTCTGGTTCTACCTACCCCTTTCTGCTGGTGATGATTTAAAGCCATCCTTCTTGGCTCTACAGGAACTCTACTTATGGGTGATTCTCCTCCCAGGTGATGTCTTGATGGTTAGAAAAAGCATCCAACTCTCCAGATCAGCAAGTTTTGAAGGGCTTCTTGTAAGCAGAGGAACTCCAAAAGAAGTAAAGAGACTTCTTTTCAAACAAAAGCAGTAATAAGGCACTGTCTTCAAAGGTAAAAAAGGCAGATGTAAATGTATAGAACTGAAGAACTAGACTGGTTTTCTACAAGCTAGTCAAATGCTACAACTGGTGGGCTGCTGTACAAAGGAAAAGGGTTGCTCAAACTGTCCAGCTTTGTTAAAAGACAGAGAAAGCCCAAAGCAAAAAGATTTGCACCATTTCTATAGTCCCAATCAAAATCCTAATTTTTGTAAATAAAGCATAAAAATGGACAATTGTACATTTACTCGATGGCACTTCTCTTCAAGAAGAGAGTTGCAAGACATTCTTTTTGATTTTTATGGCATGCATGGGCTTCTACCACACTATAGCTTGCAGCAATAAAAGAGAGGTCTTGTATCCAAACTGACAAATCACAGAGTCTACCCACAGTGAAAGACAGGAAATTTTGTAGCCTTTCGTTTTCCTTTGCTTTGTTGGTACATTTTTTCCTCTAGATGCTGGAAATTAACTGAGCAAAAGGAAAGGAAAGGTGGCTTGAATACAGAAGAAATGAGGCTTTGATCTTAAAGAAGGTAAAAATCAGAATGCAGGGAATACACATATTGGTAGGTCAAGGGAAGTGATGTCACACTCATAATGAGTTACAATGATACTTTAGAAAAAAAAAAAAAAAACTTCAAAAAATGCCTCCTAGATATTAAATCAAGGGGTCTGTTTGCATGTTAACTGCCTCCAAGCAATCTTTTATATTAAACTACTTTATGTGCAAGACTTCCCAGATCATTTACAGGGCAAGTGCTTAGGAAAATAGGGGCTTTCCAAGTGCCTGAAAAGATTGTCTGACTGATTGTCTGTCTACAGATTTTCTTTTAAAGCTATTTTAAGTATATGATCCCATCCCAGCTATTTAACTCAGGAACCTGTCAATTACATGCTGCCTAATTGAACTCTCATATACTGTAGGATTGCAAGCCACAAAGCATATGAACAAAAATGTGAAGAAAGGGTTTTCTGCTGTGATTTCATTCTTCAAACCCAATTTGAAAAGGTCAGATTTCAGATTGCACAACCCTATTGAGACTTAGGGACTTAACTGGGACAATCATACACCAGAAAAAAAGAAAAAAAATCCACCCTAATTTTTCTTCCTCTGTTGAAAGGCAAAAGGAGGTCTTTAATATGAGTTACTTACTGGGGCTGATAGCAAGGGCTGTGGGTGTAGAGAGGACAATGAAAATTGAAAAAGGGAAACAGTTTTTGTACTGCTGAGCCAGTAAATGGATGACTGTCTGACTGTATGACATTTCCTTCAGAGACACTTTGCAGTCCTGCTTACTCTTGTTTGATTTTTTTTTTCTTCAAAGAGAAAATGTGAGATATGAAACAGATTTACGGTCTAAATAAGGGAAAATATCATTACAAGAGATTTTAAGAAAGGCTAGAAATAAACTGTGTGTTTCACAAAGGCTGAACTGTCATTCTGAGCTAAAACTCCCTGAGGTTAATTGGGAACATTGATTTCAACAGGATTTGTATCAGAACCTAAAACACTGCTTTACAGAAATGAGAATGGCAGTATCTATCTCAATATGCATTAAGCATCTTTAAATTACTCATTTAATCAGCATACAAATGAATTTACATTCTCTCTACGTTTATTGATTGACTGCATAAGCAAGCATGACCTCAGCTGCTGTAAATCCTCAGGACTCCATCAGCTCCAGTAGAGCAATGACAGTTTATATCAGCAGGGAGACCTGAACCAAAAAGAACAAGAGATTTTATACTGTATATGGCCATCTATGCTCTTAAGTAGTACAAAATATGACTGAGTGAGTTCATACGAGCTGATGAGCAGGAAGAAAACACATCTAACCACATAAGCTCACATAGCAGGTGGTTTGCAATTAAGATGATCCCCAAATGCCGTCAGAACTATGCTTGGCACCCTCTTTGATATTTAAGGGGTAATTGAGTGTTAATTCCATTAACCTTATATGCAGAACCTCTTCCATCCTGGGAGCACTAGTGACAGTCAGGCAGCACACTTTACATAGCTGTCTACTGGATATTTTTCTTTTAAGTGATTTTTAATATATTTTTTTTTAACCTGAGGCATTTCAGACATGTAACTTCAGCAATCAATTTTGGCCCAAAGCAGCATAGTCCTCAGTCACACGGAAGCAAGTATTTGCATGCAAGCTTGCTATTAAAGCACCAGGGAAAAGAGTGAGTCCACAAAAGCTTAAGAAATAGGAATCTGCGTTGAATCATCACAGTCAGCTAAATTACAGGCCCTGTAATTAGCCTTTTTGGAGGTCTGTTAAACTGTTAATCCCTTTGCTGGCTATAATTGAATCTAAATTAATCCAGTGTTTTAAGAAATAATAATGTAATTCTAATGGCTACATAAAATTTATTTTTTTTAAAAAAAAAAAAGAAACCATTTTGTTAGAGACCTAATTTAAATTAGACTCACTGAAACAGCTTTGGGAATGGCATTTTGTGCAGAATTTTGTTGGGGGAGGGGCTGAGTTGAAGGGGTAATATTCTATTTACGTAGTGTATGCAAAGTAGTTGTATTTAAAAATTCACTAGATTGGGAGCACTCACTGCATATGGAGAGTGAGTCAGTGCCAAATCAGAACTGGATCCATGCCAGGAAAGAGAGCCGGCAGATAGACATCTGTAAAGCGTTGGATGGGATGGAAGACAAACTTAAAACACTTCTGTTCGTTACACATCTAAGCCGTTTCCTAGCTATTCATCTAGATCTGAATTTCCTGACTAAAACTGCTGTACCTAAAGATGGGCATTTACATATTTTGCTGAACACAGGAACCATATTGAGTTGCAGAAGGACCAACTCATGAATGTATGCCACTGAAATAACAAGACACAATCAGGACCAACTTAACGTGAATGTATGCCACTGAAATACCAAGACACAATCTTATCTGACCCCACCCAGGATTAAAAAATACATATATCATCCAGGTGTCTGGGAATTCCAGCACTACCAGGAATTATCTCATTATCCTACACCACTATCCTCATCAGACAAAAGCAGGATGGGAGAGAAAGACATGGAAACACGAAGAGAATGGGGGGAAGGACATGGAAACATGAGAAGGAGAGGAGATTAAAGGGAATTAGGGAGAAGAAAAAACATGTTGAGTCTTAATTGAGCTTGGATAGGAAGCAAAAGGAGGTAAACATAGTTGGCTGGGTTATGATTTATTCTCTCTAATGATCGATATTGAATTGAGACATACTCTTGTTTCTAACTCTTGTTTCTAATATATATTTTATACTTTGTTTATCAAGTGTGAAGTCAAGGATCAACTACTTAAGCTATGGGCAAAGTACGGTGCTTCTTCAGAGCCAAACTCTTCAGGCTTTATTTTGTATTAAAGCCCAGTAAGCATTTTCCAGACTTTTACAGATGATTCTACTCTGAACCCTAGCTTGAGGAATACGTTACTCCAGTACGTTACAATAAACTCTGTAATATATTGCACTTCTTAATCCCCTATATGCATTATGTGTGATCTTGATCCCCACTGCTTCACAGAGATCATCGCTGAATGACCACAGGAAAAGCATTTCAAGGCCAGAGTGAATAGGGTCCTGGGCAGCCTGGTCTAGTATTAAATGTGGAGGTTGGTGGCCCAGCACGTGGCAGGGGGGTTGGAGACTCATGGTCCTTGAGGTCCCTTCCAATCCTGGCCATTCTGTGATTCTGTAATTTGAGGTAAAATTTGCAAAGAGAAAGGGGAAAAAGAAGTGTAGATCTAGATACGCAAAGCAATAGATGTACAATCCTTTTTCCTCTTCCACTTCTAAAAGGAGGGGTGGAAGGGTAGTAGAAGAAATCTAACACAATGATAGCTACTAGCAAGTTTCCAAGGATTCATAATCATAACTCCTGATGAATATTTTGCATTTTGATTGTTATTTGTTTTATTATTGCTATTTTATTTACTTTGCTACTTCTAAAAGAAATTTTAGAGGTTAAATGTTTGTGTATGTACTTAAAATTCCACATTCATATGTATAGATACACAGTTTTTCAAACTACTTTGGGGGTTATTGGGGCTCCAGTAGTATGCTTAAGTATGCAGAATACCACCGCAATTAGCCCTGATAAAACTGAAAGGGGTGTTTGAAATTAGCCCGATGTACCTACATATCCAGTTATCCTTGGGAAAACAAGCGTGTAATAAAGTGACATTTTTAAAACACAGCTCTTACACACAGCCACTTCAGCAATGAAGCATGACAGCTGCTCAGGACATACTGTGACTCTTCTTGTGTTTCTCTTCATTCAGTTATGATGTCCTCAATAATTCTGCACTTATGGAGAGCTTTCAGCAAATCCATTTTAATTTGTACACAGAGAATTTCATGTCACACAGCTGTGAAATGATCCATTGCTATAAAACACTTTTTTTTTTTTTTAACAAGATCATTAAATCCATAATTCTATAGGCAAACAGGCAAAGGAGCAATCAGGTTCATCGGGATACCTGCCTCAAAGTCCACTAAATTAGCATATTGAGGTCACTTTTTTACATCTTTCTTCACTTCTTACACAGGAAGAACAGTGTATCAGTAAGTCGCTTACGGGCAACTTCAGGTAATTAGCAATACTTCATTATTTCAGTATTGTTTTACAGAGAACCAAAGATAAATGTATTAAAATAAGGTTAATCAGAGTCATTCCTTCTCCTTCCAGAATATCTGTCCTCATGTCTCATTTGCTTTCCTTCAGTTCTTTTTTTTAACCATGTGCACTTCTTGAAAATTTCACTCTCACCTTCAGATGAGAAGCTCATCCTGCCACAAGCATCTGCACCAAACCAGCTACCTCCAACTGAAGGAAAGATATTATGTGTTTGGGGAGATTAGCCTGGCCTGATCACGCATTCCTCCATGACTTAACATTCAAGAAAGACACGTAAAAAAATAAATGATCTATGTAAATAAATCCAAATTACTAAAGGAAAATTTTAAAAAAGATAGGACAAACAGGAGAGGAAAAAAAAAAACAAAAAACAAAAAACCTCCTTTCAGCTCAGGCACATAACCATGATACAATCTGAAAAGTAAATAAAGCACCATGAGAAATAATTTTCAAGAGCGTCATTAACAAGAGAAAAAAATGAAGAAGATAATAACCCACAAGAAAATATAGTTAATTGAAAGTGAGTTAAAGTTCAATTTGAGGTGAGATTTCTGACAATGTTTTTGTAAGTCTTTTATAAGACTGACTTAATAGTGAAAAAAATACATATAAAGCTTCAGGATCAGAAGCCCAGCTCCTGCCTTTATTTCCCAGCAATATCCATTGGATAAATAAAACAGATTACTTTGTCCTACAGCCTCTCCTTGATCATGCTCTTAGGGCTTCATGGGTACAGTATTATCACTTTATCTTGCAAAATCATTGAATATTTTATTTCCTTCAAATTTTATTTAAAACATCAAGTTTAATGTCATAGACAATCAAAATAAAATCATAAATAGAAGGGTGAAAATCACACTGGAAATAGAAGGAATAATAGTAGAATCTACATAGATTCTATAATAGCATTCATATTGGCTAGGTATGATGTAATTCAGCACTGAGACAAGTATCAGAATAAATAATGAACAGATTTATTTGAAAGAATCTGGACTATAACCAGGATGTGGTAAGAGCCAAAATAAATTTTACATAAATAAATTGCATTAGGAAAAAATTATTTCTCTCCATGGCATACAACAAGATGTAAAGATAGAGGAGAATAAATACTGTAATGCATGTGGATTTGGGCTTTTGACATCTCAAAGGACAATCCAATAGACAAGATTTTAGGTAATTGAATGACTACTTGGAACTGGAAACCTCATTCAAAGAATAGTTTTAATATAAAAACTTTAATAAAAACTCGCTCATTTTCAAATGAGCAAGATACATCAGGTCAGGTTCTGCAAGAATTTGTCTGCATGACATTTATTAATGAACTGATAGATAAATTAAGAAGCTTTTTGCTTTTGAAAATGACATTTAGTTGGAAAAAGAAAAAAAGCTGCAAACTCTTTGTAGCATAGACTACACATCTGAAACGACTTTGGTGAATGGGAGAAATCTGAACTCAGCTAAGCAAATGAATTCACATGCTGAAGAACAAGAAAAAGATACCTGCAGAAAAAGAAGTTAGAGAATGACTGTCCAGACAAGTGCAGTGCAGAAAAGAATCAAGAGTGGGAATGAATAACAAGCAAACAATAAAACTGTATAACTGCATACGGAGTAATAACGCTGAATTAAAGCAAACAAGCATGCTGTATGCTAAATACATAGAACACTCCTTCAACTCTACTCAGAGTTGGTAATCCCCCACCTGGAGCCACGTGATTGCTGCAGGTTACAGTATGTCAAGGAATATATCACATGTCTAGAGTAAGTTCCAAGAACAGAAATGAGAGTGAACGTCCAAAAAAGATGATCTAGCATGAGACCTGAGCTTGCTTAATCCAGGAGGGAGTAAACTAGGAGTTGGTAAAACCTAGAAATATTCTTTGTGAAAGAAGGTAATTAATTGCTTCCCACAACCCTGAAAAGGGGAAAAGATTGCAACAAGGAAGAATTAGGTTAGAGGTGAGAGAAATATTTCTATGTGTAAGGCCAACCAGACAATGAGTAACAGACCCACAGAGATTTTCCTGCTTGTCAGAAATTTTAAGGGGTTAGCTAAACAACTAAACAGTGTTTTCTATACTGATCCTGCTTTAGGACACTCTTTTGAATTAGTAGATCTCATAAAAATTGTACAGAAAACATTATTATCAACCAGTATGCAACTTTTTATGCGTGCTCAATTGCCTAGAATGTGGTGATAAACATGTACCTCTGTTAAGGTCATTTTAATGTAAATCAAACATGAAAATTGAAAGTAAAGTGATTGCCAAAAGCAAGAATTCAGCTAGGCAGTATGCTACTGACTACATCAGAGGAATGGAAACTGGAGATATATACTCAATTCACAGATCTCTCACAGTAGACTTCTACTTTCTGCCCAGATACTTCATTGCTCCAAAACAAAAGATCAGAGTTTAATTATTAATTACACCCACAAAACGTGAGTGCCTTTGTGAGTAGTCCATATTGCACTGGCTTCTCAGGTTACTGCATGCTCAACAGTTTTCTGTTTCTTTGCATTAAAAAATAAAGTAAAATAAAATAAAATACTTTTGTCTGTCTTGCAGCTCTTATCTCTGGCACATCCATTATTTCACAAATAGCAATTATTTTCTCTTTCTTTCCCACTCCGAATTATTCAGAGTCATTATTTACATAACGCTGTTGATGACATTTACATTGTATAATCACAGTTATGGACAAACCTGTAGTCTTAATTTATATATCAGCATACCATATGAAGATAAATCCTTTAAGTAATCTGGGTGCAATACATTCCTAAGGTTCTCAGAAAGCTGAAATCACGAAAAATAGATCTTGGGTCATTAAGACACAAAGTGGTCCCTGGCCTCACTAACCTAACTAGCAACATATGTTCTCCACTTTGTTATAGTATGTGAGGATTTATAACTTCTTACTCTAATGCTATAAAAACACAGAGATGCTTGATTAAATCAGTGATGTTCTCCATTGTCAGGTCTTAATATTACCTTAATGACACAAGAGTGCTGTTAGACTTTTCCATCTTGTGGGTAAGTATTATCAAGGCCAATAGAAATTCTGCACACCCAGCAATAAGGAGGCTGAAACCCATGAGCAGTTGTAAGGCAAGGTGCTGAGTTTACCCAGAACTTGGACTGAAACTCCTTTGCTTTCTTAAAACACTCTTCCTATTCTAGCAGACAATAGAGAGTAACAAAGCATACCTATTGTTAAAAGCAGCTGATATTTTACCTGTTCCTGTTACTGTGTTCTCAAACCTTCTCAAGTCATTCAACATATTCTCACTCACATTCATAAATTTATGCTTGAAAAAGTTGTCACAATATTACGATTGCCTTTGACTAATTCTACACATATACATCTCTTCTAAGCGATCTATTAGAGACTCATTTTCTCTTCATAACATCTATCACAATCAGAAAAGAATATTTTAAAAAGTTGCTTTACTTTCTTGACAGGATTTCTCCAAAATCAGTGTCACTAAAAATAGTATTTGAGAGAGGTTATAAAGTTATTTTTAAAAACAAATACACATACTTTGTGACTGGAAAGAGAAACCTTGTGGTGAGCACTACAAAACCTCAACCTACTGCTGCACTGATTATTATTCCCTGTTACCAGATACTGGACCACATGCCAACACACTTATGATGACAGGGTCCAAGAAAAATTGTGTTGGAGCTCTGGAGCTGTCTCTGGCTCTGTGACTTTGTGAGGCTGCTCCTGGGCTGTCTTCTCTTCCTTGCCCTCCTAAGGGCCATTTCCTTTCCCTTCAACATAATCTTTTATAATTTGTCTCTACTTTATGCATTCATTGCTAATATCTCATTCAAATCCCACATACATCCTGCTGTATGCAAGGTGTATATGGCAGACCTTCAAGCTGTAAATGCAGAAAAATGGATTTAAGAAATATGTGCTCTCTGCCTCAGAAATGCACACCTGGAGCCTTACTATTGAAACGCACCCTGACTTGACCGCAAAACCAACCTGCTCAGCTTTCAGTCTGAAGCCTCTAGAAATACACACCACACCTCTTTTGTCAAGTACCCATTTCCTACTACACATAATACATTCTTTTTTCTAACTAGATCCTGACTCCACGTGGAAAACTCAGCCTTGGTTTCACATTCCACGTGCCTTGTTCAGCCCTGGAAAGTTTAGCCTGATATATTTTAAAAATGGAAAAAAGAACATCTAGAGTTGGGTTCAGTGTGAATTCTCTGTTCTGCCATTGAAATAAAAATAGAATTGTGATGTGGGAGAGGGAGTATCTCCACTGCTCAGACAGAAAGCTCCTGGGAGTTTCCAGAATATCCTGCAAGCCTCTATGATGAATGCTTTTAGGTTTCTCCCAGCATAGCCAGGCTGTACCTCCTGGGAGTGTGCACACGCAGCAACCTAAGCCTTCTCTTCTTTATCCATATCATGAATGTTCAGTAAGCCTACCACGCAAGCCTTCATAACACACCAGGTCTTGTAGTAAAAGATTGTGGAGGAGGGGAAGAGACCAGGGTCATGGCCAAATGCAGTCTCTGTGGTTATCAATCTCACCGGTTCCCAGGTGCGGACAGTAATTTGCGAACATGCAAATATCCTTCAGTGGAGGAAGAATGAGTTAGTATGGGGATGTTCTTTGGCATGGGGACTCCTTGCTAGATAAACTGTGGAAATGGTACCAGTACCAGGCCCTCCATCACGTGCCTGCAAACCTGACAGTGAGTGCAGACCCAGGCACACCATGAGGGTCCCCAGAGCAGTCAAACAGCCCCATGTGGCTGCAGGGCAAGCATGGGAAATGTGCTCAGGAACATAATTTCCTGATGCAGAGGGTTTTCAGAGCATCTCAGAGAATGCTACAAGATCTGGGAGCATGGGCAATCAAGGCATTTATCCTTGACAGCACTATAAATGCACTGGGGTTCGAGGTTCAGCCATCTTGCCAGTTATCTTAGTCATCCCATTTGTAACTCAGCATTACAACATCCTGCATAAATAAGTGCATTAAGATTAAGATTCTTCAGGATAAAGCTGCAGTTTGAATCATGGCATTCTTCAAGGAAAGCATTATGTCCCTATTCGTCCATTTCCTTGCATACTACTTCTTAAAATGACCACTGCTGCCCCACTAGAGTTACAGACACTGTGTACCATAGGGGAGAAAGAAAGGTAGGTGGGAAGGAGGAAAGGGAAGTTCTAACCTGGCTCCCTCCTATCCTGGACTCTGTTTTGATGTGTGGATTAAAATATTGCATGATTGAGGATCTATGTACCTGAGGACCATCCCATATTCTCCCTTATTTGGACACAGAACACATTTGCAGTAGGCTGCAGGGGAGGTATTACATCTTTTCTAAGTTCCATTCAAGTAGCTCCACACCATCCATTGCCAACTTGTGTTTCCCAAGTGCAGCATTTCTCGGGTAACAAGCAACTTTTACACCATACATTTCTTAAGACCCAGTTTTTGCACTGAGACAATGCTATGTATGCACATACAGATTGAAAAATAGCTGACAAATTGTCTCTTCAAAAACATTAAGAATGCACACTGGATACTATTATGAAAATACACCATTGCACTCTGCAGGTGACATTCTCATTTCCAGAACCTCCTGACCTCAATTTATCTCTATCCAGTGCTCTTATGAAGACAGAGTAATCTCTGGGACCTTCACTGAATAAAAAGAAGAAAAACAAAGTGTCCACAGATGTAAAACAATAATTCAGGAGGGTTACTTGCCCTGTCCATTATTACATCTGTCAAGCAACGTTTCTGTATTTTCTTAACATGCTAAGAGATTATATGAATTAATCATCATCATTAATGATAAGAAGGTTTGGGGAAAAATCCTATATTGCATCAAATAACTGTGCCAGTTCTGCTAGGAGCCTGTTTCTTGCTACTCAGCTATAAATAGCACACAGCACACATGTGAAAAGCATCACACTCTGTTCTGAAGTGGGAAACTGCTGAAGAAAACTCCTCTGGTAAACAAGCCCTTCCTGAAAGCTGTCAGAGTAATTGGCAGCAAGCACAACTCCTGGATTGCCCTGCTGACAGAGCTGCCCCCACTCCTCCCTGCTGCTAAAGCAATGCTGTGTCAGGGAAGCCAGAGACCAGTAACGTGGAAACCAAGAAGTCCTGGTGCTGACCTTACAGAAAAACAGCCCAAACTGCACTCTTTAGCAAACCACCTCCTCAGTGTGGTTCAGATATATACTCCATCTCCTGTCTGAGCTGCTGCAGCCACTTCCTTTTGCCAGCAACCACCACTTCAATTCGTTCTCACATGGCAGATCCCACAGATGTGGTTCTCCATGCCAGAGATTATCAGGTACAACAGCTTCACAGCCTCCACATGCAAATACTTCCAATGCTCCCTGTAAGGCTTCTCTGATATCTCACATTTCTCACAAGGCTGGTGGCCCTGCATGTGGCAGGGGGGTTGGAGGTTCATGATCCTTGAGGTCTCTTCCAACCTGGGCCATTCTGTGATTCTGTGAAGAACGAACTAACTCTTTTGTGCACATCTTGATTTATTTTTGAAGTTAGACAAGGTGGCTGTACTCACTAACAGTATTTCACACAATTCAAGACTATTAAGACCTCATAGAGTCAGACAATCATACAATCATTAAGGTTGAAAGGGATCATTAAGATCATAAAGTCAACCTATTGCCACCATGTCCACTACTCCATATCCCTAAGATCATTTAAGATCATCCGAGATCATCCTGTTCCAGAGACTTACTGGGATGCAGAAGGACTAGTGCATTTAATTATTCAATGAAAAGTATGTCTAAGGGATCACACATCACTACTCTGCTGAGCTTCCACCTTCATCAATTGCATGCATAGTGCTAACTGTAAATCTGCCTCAGCTCCTGTGCAGTATCTGTGCCAGCAAGCCTGGAAATTCCTTCCATTTCATGCATTAAGCCATACTCGCATGAACATTAAACACGCCATCTGACAGTGCTTCTAGGGAACACATTGCAATGATAGAAATGCTGTTTGTTGGATTTATTTAGGATGCAGGCAAACACAATGGGACATATTCATACCATACCAGGTGGCAGTTCACACAAGTCACCCTCAGAGGTGCTCTGACATTCTACTGACTCTATGAGGAACTCAGGCTCCTACATTTTGTTGTACCAGACTGTGTCTCATTCTGGTATTTAAAACAGACCGTGAGATAATCTAGCATCAGCTCCCACATAGACAATTATCTCCGTGTATGCCTTTTGCCATATACAGAATTTGAGCAAGACCATATAAAAAACCTGCCAGAAGCACTCAGGTTGACAAACATCACTGACTCAAATACCTCCAAAAGAAGCAGCCCAGTCCTAATTTAAATGAACTTGTTTTTAAGTGCAGGTGATAGCACAGGAAATATTTTGTAGTCTTTGTGCATAGAATTATGATGAGGCTTCTAAAGCAGAAGAGCCACTGATCAGTATATACACCCATTATGTGGTCAATATTATGTTTCACCACATGGATAATACATTCCAAACCAGTTCAGATATACCCAGATCTTCAGAAACAACTTGTTTAGTTATGACTGACATTTGGAATATGCTATTTGTTTTCCTTCCCCTTTACAGTTGACAGTTACTGCTTAAGAAGGGACTTTGATAGAGCCAATAACATGCCTGAGGGTATTTTTTAAAAGCAGTCAGGGGGGAGGAGGAAGAAAATGAATACATAAAAATAATGCCTGATCTAAATTAGTAAATTACACGTCCCCAGATGTTTCCTTCTTGAGTCCCCACGTAGAGCAACTACGTCAGAACACCTGAGTTTAAGGTTTTCAGTGGTCAATCAATCTTCCCTCCTTTTTCATGAGCTGATCTCATATTTTCCAGAGTGATGTTGTTTTCACTTCACTTCTTCTCTACAAACAAAGTATTCCCTCCCCCACAAACACATGCACACACAGCTCTTTGGTCTGTGTACAGGAGCTTGGCACCAAAAAGATATGTGATTAAGATTTAACAAGTGTCAAAGCCAAGTGGCTCACAGACACTTACCTGGAGATCAGAATGCGGTTTAGGTGTGTTCTGAAATTCAAATTAGCAAGTGTCATTCTTCCTGCCTTCTACCTCACTTCAGGGAATGTTTGATCTGCAGAGAGTGAATGAAACACAGAAATGAGTGAGACAAGCCCCAGGATACAGGGGCTGATACTTCCCACTCCCGGGCACTGCCATTGTCTCCGGGAGCATGTGAATAATCACATTTACACTTTGTTACATGACCAGATTGCAGGGCACCGATGTACTGCACTGTAGAACCGACTCCCTCATAAATATTTAGGTCAAGGATTTCAGCACAGAGCAGCACAATTAACAATTCAAAATAGTGCCACTGAGTTTTGTTTGGCACCATCAGCTGGAAGTGAGCAGGCATGCCTTTGTTAGGTTACAATGTAGTCTATCATTTGTAACACACCATCAATGTAACAGTCCCTCAGAGCGTTGATCAGAAATTTTATACTCTTTTTTTGTTCACTAAAGTACACGCTTTCATGGTCTCATGTTATTGCCATGTTGCTAAGGAATAAAAGACATTACAAGGGAAGGAGATCTATCATCTGATGACCTACTTGGGTTTCTTACTGTAAAAAATGCTAAGTTTAGTTAGTTCCCATATGAGAGAAAAAATGAAATAGATACTGAAAATAATGAAGATGCATTGTATCCATCAAGTCTAAATGTGAATTTTATACTACATGTAGTAGTCAGAATTACTGTATACAGCTACCCCTCACATCTACCTATTACACTATTATACAAGAGTACCAATCACAACAACCATAAATACAAGAGAGCACTGTAAAATCAGACTGCAGGGTATAATTAATAATGACTTTTTTTTTTTACCTTCATCCCTTGTCCACCTAAGCAGCAGCTGTAATATTACAAAGTTAAAATTTGGAGATGGGAAGGGCAAATGAAAAAGAAAAAAAGAATCAGGAAAATAAGAACCATTCAATGAGAAAGTTTATATTGCTCCTTGTGCACAGTCCAGAATTATTGGTAATCTTCTTGCACTGCAGTTTCTATGACAAGCATGCATGCTTAGAGCAGAACAGCCTGTCCAGCCTCACATTGAACAGCGAGGCTGAATTCTAGCAATACTGCATGCAATGACATTTTTTGCATTTACATATACTGTGAATACTGACTCCTTAAAATAAAGATGAGGCCTGGTTTTTCACCAAATATTCTAGTATTAAACTGATTTGTTGCACTAGGGATTAATTCTTTCCTTGATAGTGATGTTATTTCAGATATTGACAGAACCAGTGCAAAAATTACAGGACATAGAGTAAGAAAAACTTATAAGACCAAGGTACTGTAAAACCTTTGTCTTTTCCACAACTTTTTCCTCTAATTCCCCCCTTTGTCCTTCACCAAACTGCAGGATAGGCTGCACCACACCCTCACAAGAAGGCAGTCGTGCAGCACATAGCAAGCACCTGGCACATGAGGAACCCCTCCTCACAGCTCTTCCCATGTGAAAGGTGGACTAATTCCTGCCCCTTCCAGGCTCTCTTGATAGCATCTAATTCCCAAGTAATATATTTGTCTACTCCAGAGCACTGCAAGACCAAGGGAATTAATACATCTGAAAATATATGTGTCTTTAAGGAGTCACTGTTAATTATAGGGTCCATTTACATGTGCAAAAGAGGTACAACTGCTTATTCTTTTTAACAGAGAATCAAACTGCCCCACACTGTGACTTGCTGATCAATTTTAAATGTACTAAGGAGTACAAGATGTGCTCTGCAGTGTGCATTAAAATGTGTACAGTCATCCTCTACTTTCTCTTCTAATGCGGCTAATTTTTATGTGGCTACAAAGCAAGTAAGATCTGAGTTTCCCTGAAAATACAAAAAGACTTAAAAGGATAAAGGGTCCAGATCTCAAGGTAATCTTTTAACTTTATTTCTACTCTTTGGTGTATTTTGCAACCTATTCTTTTTGACTAATGCAATCCATTCAGCAAATCTGACTTGGAGTGTAAAAGAGCAACAAAGAAATCACTCTGTTCACCTTATCCCAAATATTTTTTTCCAAATACACATATATACACATATATAAGTGCCTTTATTTACAGCTTTATTGAACTATAGAAGTGAATTAGAAGAAAAGCACTGAATAATTCAACACAATTTCTTCCTTTATTGCTCAAGTCCAATCCTCCTACTTAAACATATCAAACTATCAAATTGTTAATATTAAAGACACAAGTGCAGAATGTTATTACAAAGGAAAAACAAATATCTTGCTAGTCAGCATTGTTAGGATTTCCATCACTGCATCTGGAGACAGACATCTAGGTCTGAAGGAGATACCCTACGCTTTGTGCACAAAGTAGACCACAGAGTCCAGTGACTGAAGTGTCTCACCAGAGTTCTCTCTAAGCAAAGAACTAAAATAAACCATTCAAATACATTCCCAAAGTATCTCCTTTTGACTATAAATGAAGGCTAGCTCAGTTGTAGACACCCCTATCCCACAGATACTTCATGTCGCAAGAGATTAACCAAATCCATTTTTCTCATCTCTGACAAACCTTAAACAAACTAACCTACACCAGTTGGATGTTGACTATAAGAATTATGTCACACAAATGTATATCGATATACCAAAATATTCCAAATACAATCTTGCCTTCAGGTAACTGTAGGTAACTCATTTTAAAACATCCTCTCCAGGAAAACCCAAACAGATATATTGCATTTTCTACATCTCAATAAAACAGTCTCTTGTAGAGCAAAGCTTTGACATTGCCTTATGCAAAGAATATGCCTTCTGTAGGTTTTATTAATTTAGCTTGCAAGGCCATGTTTAGAGGAACATTAATGATTAACCACTGTTCTAGTCACCATGTGCAGATTGTGCATGGAATTCCCCACACCCTGAGAACATATACAACCAAAAAATAAAGCTCTATATACAGTTTCCCCGCAGACAATTGCTTACTCATTTAAAATGTACGTTTACTTAAAATTTTGCTCCCTGGGATGGCCTTATGAAATATACATTTCATTTTAGCAGGGATTCCCAAAGGATTCAGCTGTCGAGTAGCCTTCTTCTACCTTCTTCAGTACAAACAATGTAAAGCAGGACACTAAATCTGCAATAGCAAAGAACACTCAAAATAAGAGTTTTGGCTCAGTTTCTGCTGACCGTGCCTGAGGGACACCTGGATCTGAACAATTCCATTAGCACACTGATAATTCATTCCTAGCAATTTGTTATCTGACATTAATTTTATACAAGACTATACCACTTGAACACATTCCAAATGAAACAATTTTGGGGAAGGTCAGGGGCTAATAGGAAATGAACAACTGAGAGCAATTTCCCTACTTATGAATGTTTTCAGTACTTCTTTACTTCTTCATTCCAAACTCCTGCTCGATCCTCAAAGAGTAATTCTAGCTGTTTTTGCATTATACAATACAGATATTAACTCTCCCAACAGGAGATTTACCTTGAATTCTCTCATTTTTTGAGATCAGGTTAAAAAAAATCAGGAAAATAAAAATTATGGATTTTAACTGTTGCATAGTCTCTGATGAACTGCTGGTGCATTCAGTCAGAAAATTATATACCACACAAAACTTTGTCCACAGCAGGATCCTCAGATAAGTAGAACATGTGGCAAGGGACAATTTTGCTAACACGGTCACAAAATTCCCATTGCTACTAAGAGCAAACTAATATCTATATATAAATGAAAGGATATGTTAAGAAATAAAAGTTTATCACAGAAGTTTGTGTTTTGAATGAGTATCATATGTTTTATCGTGTATTACAAATCCTTCAAAAGCAATGTCACAACCAGTCAAAACAATCAATCTACATTACAAGCTTTTGGCTGAAATAAAAGACAATAAAGTAGTTGCATACTGCTTGGCAAGAGTCCTGAAGACATTTATATCAGGAGTCATTTGAAACTAAATCGTAAGGGATTCAGGCTCCATGGGCTACAAGTGATACCAGCCAGAAAAACTAACCTCTGTGAAATTATTACACCAGTAAAATCTTTTAAATTTTATTATTTTGTATCAAAACCACTCACAGTGTAATTGTTTGGAGTTCAGCCGAACTGACAGACAGAGCTCCTGCTTCTCTCACTCAGTAAATAAGCATGGGAAGAAAATATAAATGGTCTTATAGAAAAGAACTGACGTAAACTCCAGAAACAGCTATGGTTTCCATTAAGGAAAAAAAATTATTTCACTTTGAAGCGAAGAAGTGATAAAAACAAACAGTTGAAGAATACAAAAATTGAGAATCTGTCTCCACAGAGATTTCATCCAGCAACCATTAGCAGAGGTGCACAGTGCTCATTGGGAAATAGGGGGAAGTCAGCTATGCACACAGCACTGAATGCGGATGGCAGCCTGGTCACTCTGTCAGCCCTGTCAGATTTGCTGCAGAGCCATCTCCAGCAAAATGCATCAAAATAAATTATTTAAAGAAATCCCGAGCTTTAGGACAATTCAACACATAAAGAGGAAATGACCTATTAATTTTGAAGGAGAACATCAAACACAATAGACAACATAGTCCATCCTCAGGAAGCTGCATGAGAATCATTTTGCAGATTGAATAAGTTAAAGTGGTCTTATACACAACAGCACCCCTTAGTTTTAAGCCATTATAAGAAACTTATGTGTTCTACAGAGAGCTGAAGTAATATTAGACCATAATCTCAACAGGTCATATTCAATTTTCTACCCAGATAAAGGGTAATATTTTCTATGTAACTTCAGGCTAAGAAAAGGAAGCACTACCTGAAGCATAACCAGAAAGTTGAGCAGATACTGTACCAGCCTCCCACAGGTGACAACTCCCAGCAGTCCTCTCCCCAGGACAGCACACAGAAAAATCCATCCATCTCTATATCAGAGTATTTATCACCTCAGTGAAATGATGGAGAAATTTTGTTAGAGGAATTTTTACCCTTGCAGCAGATTAAGAAAAAAGGGACTCACAAGCCTGAGTGTTGGTTGTTTTATTAAACATAGTCTTTTCTTACAATTGCAATGCTAATGTCTACCTTACCTAAAAGAAAAGTTGTATTTCCACTTAAATGCAACTACGCATTTTTTCCACTTCTGTTTCCACAGTCTGATGTGTACTAAGGTCATTAGAAACAAAATGGATCCTATCTTCTCTTACCTTCTGTTTGCTCTTGTGCCCAGCTCAGGCTGTGCGAGTGCTAAACAGGAGTCTCAAAGGAGATCTTACCACTCTCTACAACTGTGAATAGAGGCTGTAGTGAGGTGGGTGTCAGCCTCTTCTCCCAGGTAACAGTAATAAGATGAGAGGCAATGGCCTCAAGTTGCAACAGGTAGCTTCAGGTTGGATAATAGAAAAAATTTCTTCTCTGAAAAAGCGGTTTGCACAGGCTGCCCAGGAGGGTGGTGGAGTCACCATCCCTGGAGGTGTTCAAGAAAAGGGTAAAGACAGCACTGAGAGACACGGGTTAGTGGCATGGTAGAGGAATGAGTTGGTGGGTGAACTAGATGATCTTAGTCTTTTCCCACCTTAATGATTCTATTATTTCAGTTTGATGACACTAATCCATAAGAGGCCTAAATAAATAGAGAACTGAGATTCATGGCAGCATACTCTAAATTCCTTTGCAAAAATAATTGCAACAAAAGCTGTCGCAACAGAGTAATTTATAAGCTTATTAGACCTATAACTAATATTTCATTGAAGGAACATGCAGGAAAGCCTACATGTTAAAAGAGCCATGCATGTAGCTTTATTGAATAAACACATATCTACTGTAACCAGATATCTACTATTTACTGTAACTCTCACGCTCTTATATTAAAAAAAAAATTGAAATCTGTACTACTAACACTTCTGCTTATCTTAATAGATGTATAAACACCTACATTCAATTTGCTCACTAAAAGGTTGATAGGAAAAAAAAAAAAAAAGCTTCTGCTATTAGGTTTCACCCCTATTAAGTTTTGCTGGATTGCTGAGTTACCACTCATTACTGTTGTCTCTCAAAATATCACCTTCACTTCAGCTGTAAATAACCCAGGAAAACAGTTCAAACCTTAACAGGAAACTTCCAAAGGCGAGATTTTTTTCCCCCCTCATAGCTGAGACCTTTCCCAAGGGAACAGACCACTTTTGGAGGTGTTAATGCTTCATGTTTGTAGCAATGCAAAAAAAAAAAAAAAAAAAAAAAAAAAAAAAAGTATATAGAAATAATGGGTTGGCTGAGTATTTTATGAAAGGATTGCTCCTATTAGGGGATTCAGGGCAAATAAAAGTCAAGATAAAACAAAGCTGCAGTGGAAAGCCTGGAGAATTTGTACTAGTTTCTACACTGAAACTTGCTTCCAACTTCCAAATTGCCAATTGTCAAATACCATTACTGGTCAGGCTGTTAGCTGTTTATTTGATTATACTGTAGCCTTCTTTCTTGAGTGTCAGTGTGCCCACATATAAAATCATAAAATGTGCTTCTGTAGGTGCAAAAGCACAGGAAAGCATGAAGATGACAATTAAAGGCATTGTGTCACCTTTTTTAATACATAGATAATATGCATCTACGACATAACAATGATGTTTGCTTTTATTCATCCTTCTAAGACTTGTGACTGCTTGTACTTCAGTAGTTACCAAGAGTTCTTGCACAGTTTTAATACTAATTTGTGATGAAGCATAACAAATGAACCACAAGTTATTTAAGAAAATGAAATAAGGAAACTTTTGAGGCTTCAGCATGCAAACAGACTGAGTGTAGTCTGATGTAAATGAATAGACGGCTTCAATGAAAATGAAAGAGAAGAAAACTCCCTCCTGGGGTTCATTATGCCTCCTGAGCTGTTGGTAGTAAAGTTAATTTTTAAATGCTTTGAGGTGATTAAGAACTCAGGCATCACTCTAAATGTAAATAAGTCCTGTTTCATTTCCTTGCAGTTAACTGATTGCAGCAGTCACCAGCTACTTAGCTTGCT
The DNA here is from genome assembly GCF_019238085.1 of Lagopus leucura. Classification (NCBI taxonomy): domain Eukaryota; kingdom Metazoa; phylum Chordata; class Aves; order Galliformes; family Phasianidae; genus Lagopus; species Lagopus leucura. Next base: position 38,342,737 of record NW_024962334.1, on the reverse strand, counting down.
GATGTACTTGAGATCCACAGTCTAGTACATAATTAACCCTCTTCATATGAAGTGAAAATGCTAGCAAGCCTGGTTTTGAATGTTTATAACTAGGACGTGACAAAATAACTCACTAGAGAAAAATAATGTTTATATTTGTAAATAAGGGAGCATTGTTTGAAACAGGAGCATCAGCATAAAAATCAGCACAGAAATGAAATGTTTGTTTTTCTAAAAGCAGCTCAAAAACACAACTGAAACAGAGTTTTGAAATTTCAGCTTGTATAGATTAATTATTTGCATAAATTCATTTCTATAAAGCCGGATGCCCACCAGGTCTAATAAACAGAAAGCCTTCATAACCCATTTCAGTTGTTTCAAGATGACTTAAAGTCCCATATATACATTGCCATGATGGTATTACATACCATAAGGAGCGAAGATTTTATTAACAGTATAGGCATTCAAAACAAAAAGATTTAGCACCCTTGTTGTTAAAGCATTAGCCCAAAGCCCAAGAAAGAACTTTAAGTTCACCTCCAAACTCTTGTAGTGAATCATATTTTCACCTGGTGTATGGTCTCTTTATGACCCACTGCCGTAGCAGTGGGGTAGAACTAGATGATTTCCATAGGTCTTTTCCAACCCTTATGATCCTGTGATTCTGCCTAATTTGACATTTCTCAGAAGACACTTTCATTACTGCAAATGTTTTGAGGCAATGGGCATCCTACAGAGATGTCCATTTTCACACCTGCATCACATCTGGTAAAATTGGAGTTGAACTCACTATTTAAAAAAGAAAAAGAAACAAGCTTAATTTCCTTCTATTCACTTGAATACTAAAGAGATTGCAGGAAGAAGATGCATGCGAAATAATGTGGAGTTTTCATGTCCTTTAAAACAAGAAGACAAAAAATATCTCACAGATGTTGGGTATACCTTTGCCTTACGGGGAAGGAGAGATTGTGTACCTCACCACAGAAAATCTAAAAGGACTCAAGTAAGACTCAGCAGTGAATTAACATGAAACTGATAATTTCCAAATGAATAACAAAACAGTAAAATCATTATAAATAAACTCTACAAGGATTCATTTGGTCTTCTCCCAGCATTTCTTAAACTCATAAAGGCCTCCTAAACCACACCTGTTAGTCTGGGCTTAGCTGAGCACAGCATCACAAACTGTCAGTAACTTTGCTGAAATAATTATTTCACCCATTTTGGAAGCAAGGTCAAGTTTGCTCTCAATTTCCATTCTCATACTGAAAAAAAGTTCTCCTCAATGTAGTTCTCAGATTAAATATTTCATTACAGTTTTATCTTGCAAACATCTTAGATGCAAATGAACAGCTGGGTTTCTGATACTTTCCTTTCAGAAAAGAAAGCTTAATGTAATAATATTTGGCTAATGAGTATTTTGCTATGTTTAACTCTTAGCTTTTACACACATTTACAGGAAGACAGTTTCCCTTCTCTGCTCTTCTCTAACTCTTAAAGTGAATTACAGCAAGTATTACTCATGCCTCACTTTCCAAACTTCATACCTGTAGTTGGAAAAAGACAGGAAGGTGAAAGAGGTTGATCTCGTCATTTATTAATGTGAGGGAGCTCCAGGCTACATGAGCTGGTTGGGGGAGAAACACCGTTATTGTTCTCAGCAAATGAGGCAGGTCCATCAGCCTTTCAAACAAAATTTCTCCAGTTATTCACTAAAGATAGATTCTGTGGCCAGCTGCCTGCTGACAGCCACTGAAAGGCAGTAACTGGAAATAGTGTATATCTCACAGGTGCCTACAGGGAAAGTAACATCACCCCATAAGAAGATTCACAGAATTTCACAGCATTTCCAAATAGCAAACTAAAAGGCAGAGGGAAATCACTAGAAAGCACATACTGAAAGATGTGTATGATTGTACAGATATACATGTGTTATTTTGCACAAGGAATTAGTTGGCTGTATCATCTCTAGCAGGTAAAGTCTCTTTTTTTCCTTTCTATTTTCTAAATATGTTGGACTTCTGATTCCATTTTTAAAAGTTACATCATCTTTTGAACTCATGCTTGAATACCCCTGTGCCTGGATATGTGCATTTAATGACTGCAAAGATACAAGCTGATCTCTGGTTATAACAGGAAGTTAATCTTTGAAAGGAACTCTCAAAGCAAGGTAGTACCTGCAGGATAGCTCATTCCAAAATTCATTTTTGCAGTCACAGCAGCAGTAGCTACCTGCTTCTGCATTTGAAACTCAGGCCCTTTGCACAGTGTTAACCATCTTTTAAGAATTCTACATTAATGCCCTTATTTGAACTGCAGCCACATTATAAGTCCTCTGAAGGGCTACAGCCATAACAAGCTCATAATGTTACCCATTAACAAATGTGGATTTAGCGGTAATTTCTACAGTATCCTGCCTACCAGAGATCTGATAAAAACTCAGCCACTATGGCATTAACCTTCACAAGAAGGTACGCAGGCAAAGTACACTTTGTTTTGTTCCTTTTGTTCTTAATCTTTCTCTGCATTTCACTTTTGTGTACTAAATGAGGACATGTTCTTTGCTTGGGAGCTCCCCACCCTCTTCTCTCCACTCCCTGCTGCCTTCATCTCCTCTTACAGGACCAGTCACCTTCAATATTCCCTTTCTACCTGACCAGGCACAGAAGGATCTCACAGGGTTGAATGCAATAAGACAGAGTCTCTTGGCACCACAGCACTGGGGACTGGAGCCCTACAGCCCAAGTGAGCTGGGCTTTGCACATCAAAAGGCGATGCTCAAGTTTGGAGCTGGAGATTTTCCCCTCACTGCTTGCTGAAAGCAAACGGTCATCCCAAAAGCAATATGTTTATTTTTAAGACAATCACTTTGTTTTTCTGAGAGGTGGAAAAGAGGCCTAACCAGTTCTGAGTGCTTGCAAATGGCAAATGGTAACTGATATGAAGTGTTCATTATTTGGTGTCAGTGAACGAGAAGAGCTTTCACAATACTTAGGCATGTTTTATGGCTTTCTTCTTTGTAACATGTCTGTAATGCAACCTTTCCCATGTCTTAACTGCCTGGAATAACAGTAAATACTTCTTCAGACGAATACTGAAGAAATTATACAGTGTTACACACAGTAATGTCTCACTAGCAAAAGAATCATAGAATCATTAAGGTTGAACAAGACCTCCAAGACCATCTAGTCTAACCATCCACTTACCACCAATGTTGCCCACTAAACCATGTCCCTAAGTACCACATCTACACAGTTATTGAACATCTCCAGGGATGGTGACTCCACCACCTCCCAGAGCTCAAGTGCAGCTTCCCTGAGTGAAACTCTGCTGGAAGCTAAACCTGAGCAACAATTCCCAAAATTCAGAATGTCAGTGGGTGCTCAGCATCTCTCAGAGTACAGGCAGCATCAAGTAGCACAAGCCCACCCTTGTAGAAGGAATTTTTTGCATCTTGCTCTCAAAAATGTTCAAACCCTGACCCTGACAGATGTCCTAGAAGACTTTTCAATTTTGTTTCTCAAGCAATATAATTTAGTAGCCTCTATCCCTCAAATCAAGTTAAAAAGTCAGAGGGACATAAGGAGAAAAACAACCTTATTACATTAAAAGTGAGACCTTAAAAAAGATCTTCTCGATTTGTATTATCCTGACAATGGGGAAGATTATATAACTGTTTATTTTCTATGAGACAATTACAGTTCAGAGATATGACTGCAATTCTATGTGCTTACTTGCAAAACTATGTATTCACCTGGGCTGGGCCTGTTCACTGGCACCAACTGCCAACATGACTTGTGTGCACGTATTAAGGGCTTTGTGAGGTCAGAGAGGCCATTTAGCTGAGCTTAAAAAGCCTTGTCAATATAAACAATATTCTTACCAATTTGAGAAAAATACTGATTTCTATATCACATGTCTGTTTTCCCAGCAAATGTAAAGATACGTGCACAGAAAGCTCATAATTGCATGAACTGTTTTCTGCAATTTAGAAGTCTTCTTTTTTTTCCTATTGTGTTATTTCTCATGCTATATACTTATTCACCTGAATTCATAGCCCTTTTTCTCCTTGATCATGCCAGTTCCCCAGTTCTAAACAACTGAAAAATTCCATATTGGGTTTGCATCCATTCTCATTACCCAAGCTTAGGGGCATATCTTTTTCCACAAGCTGAGGAAACGCACATCTTCTAGTTACTGACAGCCTGTTTTAATATCTCCTGAGTAAAAGAACAGCCTTACAGGATGGAAAGAAGATTGCCTGGAGAGTGCTGTGACTTACCAAGTAAGGACAGCTGCAACTACTGACTACAAAGATGCATCCTTCCATTGTGACTAAGGCCAAGCCCTTCCAGTAAAATATGATGCCAATTAGTGTTTACCCTAGGCCAGAAAGACTAGTTCTTAACCTTCTCTGACACTATAAAGAGTGGAGGATGCTCAATTTAGTCACCTGATACATGGGTAGTCAATCATCTGGCAAAACTAGTCTCTGTATCAGGTAATCATCCAAGAACAGTTAATTATGAAAAGAATAAATTATACTGAAAAAAATATATTTTTTCCAAACCCTCCTCTCGGGGAAGGTGTTTTCTTCTCCTGTCTCTCAAGAAAAGACTGAATGTAAGAAATATACTGGTATGCCACTTAGTCAATTAGATCTACTCCGACTCATTAACCCTTAAAGGGCTTTAAGTTAAAAAATCCTGAGGAATGATACCTCTCTTCAGTAATCTCACTGTTTGCATCTGGAATCATAAAATAGGAAGAATTCAGTTGGAAAGGCGATTTTCCAATGCTTTCATTTCAACTCACTAAAATTTGATACAGATTGACCCATTTCTTTGCCAGTTAAAAACTTCCGGATTAAGATTATGATCAAAACTATCACTCACCATAGAGCTCGGGACTTCTACTCCAGGGGTAAATTTTGAGAGCTAATGCAGGACTACAAGATAAAACTCTCTCAAGCCTGACTAATTTCCTACTATCTTGTCCTCTCACAGATAACTAGCAACGTATATGTATATGTGTGGTTGAGATGCTCATACACTCTCACAAAAAGAATTCCAAAACTCTGCATTGCACATGCTTTCCCACTTTAGGGGAAAAAAAAAAAAAAAAAGAAAAAAAAAAAAAGAAAAAGAAAAAAAAGGAAAGGAGAAAAAAAAATCTGAATCCAGATGCAGAAGATGTCAGTTATAGTGGTTAATGTAGATCTGGAAGGCAGAAGGCTGCGTGCTATAAGAATGTACAGGATGCAAAAACTAAATGGAAATGAGATTAGCAGAGTCTGCCTCTAGAGACAAAGTGATTATTCAGTCAAAATGATTATTCAAGAAGAGCAGAGTCTCTGACAAAGGGGGGGGGGGGGGGGGGGGAAAAAAAGATGGAATGATGGTCATAGGGAGACTGTGTATTGTTCAAATATTAATAAACAAGCAGCATGGAAGCATATAGAGCCTAAGGTACCAGTCTCAGCAACTGGAATTACCTATTTACCAGACACTGAGAATTACTGAGGTAAAAATATATTGGGAATGGACAGGGCATAAGAATGAAGAAAGAAAAACAGCCCCCTGTAGAAAACTCAGAAACCTTCTGACTAGGATGAAGAGGTAATGCCATTTCCAGAGCTATTTGCACTAGGTTTAACACTGGAGAGGAGAGTGGAGAGGGGAAAGGATGACAAAACAGTGAACAACTACCCTTAAAAATGAAAAGGAATTGCATAATTACTGCTCAGTTCTTAAAATTACAAAGTTTGGGGCTCCCTCTCTACTAGATTGCCCTCATGATGGTTATCTACAGCTACTGTTCTGTAATTATGTTTCACACAATGACCCAGTTACAGGAAGACGTGACTAAATGCTCCTATCAAATTAGTCTCTTGTGTATTAGTCACTATTTTCAGACAGGAAAGATGGATCTTGACTTTTCTTCCCTATTTTCACAAACTTTGATTCGATTCAATTTCAGTGTCTCTCTGCATCAACATGTGACCTACCTGTGCATGTAGGAAAAGTCTCCAATCTGCTGCTTCAATTAATTTTTCAAGATACATATTTTTCCTCCAAATAGTGATGATATAAAGAATCCCCGCGGGGGCCCCCCCAAAAAAAAGACTGCATGATGTTTATAATGCCACAATTCAAAAGAATAAATGATTGACCAAATGTAATCACAAGGATAATTTTTTTTTGCCATTATGCACTAAATCCAAGGAGGATAAGGGAACTTGCATATGCATTTTTATGCATATAGTATTACAAGTGTTCAGTTCTGTAAATAATAAACTTTTCTTATGATCTTCTTTAAAAAAAGGACATTCCTCTCTCCTCATTCCAATCCAATCCCAATAAAGAATGTGAGAGGGAATAGAAAGATGACTTTATTCATATAGATCAGGATACATATTGGGTTTTAATATTGTAGGTTTAAGTCTAGAATTGCCATAGAGCTTGTGAGTTACACATATTTAACATACATAAAGTCCTCCTTTAGAGTGACATCATGGATTTTATTAAAAGGAATTTGGCTGATCTTACCTTCCTAAGAGCATTTTCCTCCTTGCATAGAAACACTGTAGAAGTAAACAGTGCATATAGAAGAGTAGCTGCATTGTCTTCTGTTTGCACAGCATAGTGGAGTCATTATCCCTTTGCAAAACATCAGCAGCCTAGGTGAGCTTTCTCCTCTCCAGTAAAACTAAACACATTTGCATCGCTAGATTGCATCTTTTCATTGGATTAGACATAGAAAGTTTTATTCAACTATTATCTTTCAAGATATTAGGTAGTAAAGATGATGAAAAAACAATTTAATGCAATAAAAATTTTTTTTACTGACTGCAGAGTTCACTGCACTATCAGTCTGTTGCTGTAGCATTGCTGTATTTTAAAACTGCTTATGTTAATTGGTTATGCCAGTGATGGAGGAAGAATATGCAAAGGCCATTAACTGAAATCACCAGCAAAAAGTTTATATTTACAGCTGATACTGCTCCCAGCTGAAGCTGTGAGCAGAGCATTACCCCTTACTGATATCCACCACACAACTAGAGGCTCCTCCTCTTTTTCATAGGGAGACAACGGTTTTCAATGTGCTTCTCCAGTATCTCTGGGATTTCACTTTATCCTGCTTCAGAATAAACAAAGTTCATGAATGTAATAGCTGGTACTGTGTTAAAGAATCACCCTGAAAAGCACTCTAGCTTAAAGAGAGAGAACAGACCTAGAGAAATAGTACTTCCATCTGAATGCTCTTTCTTTTTCCAAGATAATTATTCTGCTTGTGAAAAAAGTTATCTATTTGAATACACAAATAGCAGAGAGGGACAGTTGGTCTTCTGTGTATATAAGTGGACTAGATGGGCAAGAAATGTTGCAAGGATCTTGAGTGCAAGTCTTTGTTTATTAAGAATAAGTAATCAATCAGTCAGAGCACACAACAAGACTTTGTTCAAACAATGGATAATGATGAGTGCCTCAGCCTCACAGCTGAGATTGGACAAGCAAGCCTGACACTACCAGCAAAAAAAGGCAAAGTCAACAGCCTGAAAATCACAGAATAAGAGAGTTCAGGGAGGTCCTGAGCACAGGAATGTTAACATGCACTGGAGTGGACAGAAGGCTTTTGAGAGATTTGTCTTAAACAAAGTGTTTATTTTTAAAAACTATCAAGACTGCCTTGGAAATGAGCTTAAATAAATTCCCTACATTCAAACATGCTCACTTCTGTTACATTAATTTTCATGAGATTAATAACATCAGGATTATTTTTTCTTTACATATGCACTTGTATATGTATTCCAGATTTCATTTACAGCAATTGCCCTGTTTATAAGCTTCACTGACTGCTGGCCAAGTGTGAACAACAGCATGGAAGAGCAACAGTCCACATCATTAAGAAAAATTAATGGAAAATCTGGTGCAAAACAAGACCGTTATTCTGGAAAATACATCTTTCCTTTTCCCTTTCCAACAGTTCCTTAAATACAGCTTTCTGTATTTCAAAAGAAATTCTGAGAACTCCCAAATTTTGCAGTCAGTAGATCCTGACAGTCTTCTGATTACCAGGGATGGATGAACTTGCACTATTTACACAAGAATGGGGAGGCAGAGGGGGGGTGTCTGGGGAGATGAGACCAGATATGCAGCACAGTTTCACATCCTTGGGTTAATGAACAATAACAAGATGAGAATGTCATCTGCTTCATTAGCCTGCAAAGTATATTTAAAAACAGAACTTGATTCAACATAACAAGTATGGGTCTGCTTTACTCACTGCTACCTGTCCAAGCACGTAAAGTCTGCATTCTCTCACATTCTCCTGAAATTTAGCAGAAATCTTCACATTAGCAAAACTATTTGTATGAGAGGGTTTGCAAGGCCATAAGAACGTGTCAGCTATGGTGTAAGATTCTGATCGATCAGCCAGGCTGCCAATCATTCCTACGCTGCATGCTAGCAGCCCATTCTTCAAACCACTAGCTGGTGGTCAGGTAAGTTGATTTTCCTTAAGCTCTTGCAGAACTTTTTGGTTAATGATTTTGTTAAATGGTTGCCAAAATAAAATAAAATTAAAAAAAAAAAAAAAAAAAAAAGAAGAAGAAGAAGGAGAAAAAAATGTCAAATTTTCTTACGAAAATGAGTGTCTTTTCTTTTTTTTTAATAAGCCAAGCATTCCTCCAGCAGCAGAGGGTTTGCATTTCCATAAATAAGCATCAGTCTTATCTCATTTATTTTTGCATGTACAAGAGACAAATGCTGGAAATGGAAGTCTGAGATATATTTCAGAGCAGACAGAACCAGGATGCACTTCCCTCTCCTGAGCTCCACTTAGACAAGGACCCTCCAAGCCCTCAGCCTCTGTTGAGGCTATGAAACATTCATTTCACAGAGGTAGAAAGGAACTAAATTACAAATTGACCACAGCATTCAACTACTCCTTTTGCCCAACTGGGAAAACACTGTGCTGAATTTCAAATTAAGTGACTTTGGAAAACTTTCAGAGCGTGAACTATTTGATGCCCTCTGCACTCCAGGGACTGCAGAAAGGCAACAGGCTTTTGGCTGCTTGAGATTTCAGGGGGTGAAGGGGCAAAATTAATGAAAACAGACTTTATGGTTTGTTAATTTACCTCAATTTAGAAAGAAAAAAAAAAAAATATATATATATATATACATAAAGAACTTACTACTTATGACAAAGTCTAGGAAATTTCTTCTTAACTATACACCTTCTTTCAGCTGTTTTGAAGCATTCTACAGATTGAAAGAAATAGACACATGCAAAGGATTCCTATTTACTCAAGCCTTTTTTTTAGGACCACAGCTCAAAGTCTGAATGCATTCTAGTTACAGGTTGTGATCCAAAGGAACCAGTGAATGGCTTGATACTAATTTCTTCATCAGTGAACAGGACTGAAGGAATGGGGAAGCTCATTGCTGACACCAGCTGAGGGAGAAAGTTTCTGCTCTGCCCATGAGGAAGGAAATGTTCCTTGCAGCAGTACAGACTGGGGAATGACTGCCTATCTAACTTTGCAAATGGGGTTTGGGCAATGGGTGAGGAATAATTGTAGATTGTAATGCAATAGTAAAAAAGCAGAGCCAAAAAGACAAGGAGAATGACTGCTTTAATTCAGCAAAGAGGTTGCAAAATCTGAACCCAGTTTGGAGAAAACAGAAAAGAATCCTGAGAAATGCCACTTCGTTGGGGGCTAAAGCAGACAACATTTGAGGAAAGGCCACTGAAACGTGTTTGTTCAGGCTGGAGAACAAGGGCAGGAGAGAACCTAATTGCAGTCGTCTGCTACAGAAAAAGCAGTAATCATGAGGGTGGAACCAAACTCTTCTCTGAGGTGCTCAGCAAGAGGCAACAGTCAAAACAAGTTGCAGCAAGACAAGCTTTAATTGGACATAATAGGAAAAATATTCAAACTGCAAGTGAGTAAGTACTGGAAGAGGTTGTCCAGGGTGTGGTGGAATCTTGGGAGATTTTTGAAACTTGACTGGACCAAGCCCTAAGCAATCTGATTTAAATCTGAAGTTTTTCTTGCTTTGAGTTGGACTAGATGACTTCTGGAGATCTCTTCCAATTGTAAATATTCTATGATTCTATGAATTGCTAAGTCTCCTTAACCCAACTTCAACCCTCTAAGTACAGACATCTAAAAAGGACTGAGATGTACTGTGGCCCTTACATCAACTGAAAGCACAAGAGCCGATCACCTTCACCAAGCATAGTAGATGCATGCAGAAAACATGGAGAACCAGCTGTGCTGGTGCACTTCCACACGTTCACACTGTTCTACAGAGTTTGTGTTGGAGTTTGTGTAGGGCACAGGAGAATCTACAATGTGCGGAAGAGAGGAAAGCAGATCGTCAGAAAGACCTGTGTTCTTGGAGCCTGCTCTGCTGTCAGAAGCTTTTCAATAAACTCTGAATCTCACTAGGAAGCCAGAATGGGACTGCATTCATATTTACTCAAAGTGCAGCCCAGTGAGTACCAAGTCCTTTGGGCAGCTTCATAATATAAATATTTATTAATTTGAATTACTATAATAGCATAGCCATTTACTGTCTGTGACAATTGCTTCCTTTTGGTCTCCTCCCTGCAATTTTCTACATCTGGAAGTTGTTCTTTCCTTCACACTGCCTGTCTGCCCTCTGAACTCCCCCTCACCTCTCTCCATCCTTCCTGTGCAAGTGGCCTTGGTCTCTAACCTCAGTTTTCTTTTCCACCCTGCTACTGCTTCATCCACTCCCTCCTAGCACAGCCACTCATTTAGCATTTTTATGGATTTCAAACATCCACTGTCACACTTATCATTCCTGCTACCACATTCTGCATGGTTTTGCTTTGTCTGTTTGAATGTTTGATCCAACCAGGTGCTGAGATATTCATGGGAATGGGTGAGGTGAAAAAAAAATTTATAGCATATGGTAACAGGAACTTCATAACAGCATTGTGAATATCTAGGGGGTTAGGTGAGTGCAAACTGCAGGAATTCACAGGTCCAGGCAAGAATCTATGGTATAAAAGCAATGAGATATATTTGTACTTCCTAATCAACCATCTTTTCTGGCCTTCTGCTGTCCCTCTGCTGTTGTATGGCAGCACCAAACAGCAGTGGTATGTGTTAGCTTGCAGGGGAATGAAGGAGCTTGCCCTTCTGTAAGATGAAGGCACTAGCACTTGAGAGTTTATCTTTCTCATATTGTGCTCCAGTAACACACAATGAAATGCTACAGTCTTTGATTTGAGGATTCTTTTACTGTTTCTAAGGAAAAATGAAGAAATTGTAGGTGAATACTCTCCATTAAATTTGTGAAGTTACTTTGCAATGTGCTAAGGCTCTAGTACAAGCTGTCACTTTCCACTCCATATCTACTTAGTTTAATAAAACTTGTAGAAAATTACTTGGATTTGACAATTTTATTCCCTGGTCAAATTCAGGTGAAATCAGTTTTCCTCGTCAGGTGCTACTGTAGGAAAACACTCAGACATAACTATATGTGGTGTATGCACACATGCACAGAGGATGAATACGTATCATCTTCTTGGGAAATTCAGCTAAATAAATGAAAACAAAGAGTTGAAACAGACAGATGTATTTAGTAATCAAAAGGAGTGGGAGGGGTTGTTTGCTTTTTGAATGAATAGGTTTGGGACACATCACTCTACTTGCTTTTGGGTAATGGCATTTCTAACATCCATATCTCTATTCATTTTTTTGACACTACCAAACCTCATTCATTTCTCATCTAGACTGCAGGTTTCTGGTAAAGATGGCAATACATAAATACAATAATTTAAACTGCTTTATACAGCCTATGAATGAAATCAATTGCACTTCACACCTATCGGTCTGTCAGCTGTTGTAATTACAGCAACTTTGGAACAATAAACTTCTAAAAAAATATATCTGACTTTTAGGTTTTGAAATAAATACAACAGGATGTTCATAAACTCCAGGAAAAAAAAAATCATTCTTCTTGCTCCTACACATGTTCACAGTTGTATTTTTAGGTTATATATAATAGGCAGCAATCTTTGTTTGGAAGGCAACACACACTTCCCCAGTGAACTGCAGGATACACATAAATAATCAGGGCTGGAGAGAGGTCATCACACGGCTTGAACTGGGGTTACAACAGCACCATGCAATCCAACTGTTCACAAAGCCCTAAGCAATGCAAACCAAGTTAAGCACAACATGACTGGCCATGCTGAAAGCTAAAAGCATTTAATTGTAGGGATGCACCAACCTTGAACTTTACCATTCAACAAATTTTATTAAGAATTAATGTGTAATGGAAGAAGTTACACATTTAAGCTATAGCTCAAGGGAATAAGAGTATAAATATGAACTAAGGAGCATTTACTAAGGTACAAGGACCACCATCTGAGCTATCAGGAATCAAAAATTAAAAGCTTGGTCCCAAATTCTCCTTATTGCTGCAATAGAGATCATACTAATGGTATGTGTTTACTTGCAATTCAGGATTCCTGGAAATATTTCCCTCAAAAAAAAAAAAAAAAAAAAGAATATATTGAAAGGATTTCATCAAAAGTGACTTGTGTGAAAGCCCAATTTTTTTAACTGAAAACTGAATTGCTTTAATTTCTACATGCTTGGTTATTGTCTCATGGTCATATCATGGTCTCAGTTGCTTCAGTGAACCAGAATTCCTATGCAGACTTATCTGCACTATCGCTGGTGCCTAGGGACTGCCATGCTACAAGCCAGAGCATCATTGCCCAGAAATGGAAAACATCTTCTGGAAGACACAGGTACTTCCTATAGAATGAACCCCTCATAGCAGCCCACAGAGCATACACCATGCCAAGAGTCACTGCTCCCCAAGAGGTGGCAGAGGAGAAAGCAAGAAAATCGTGAAAAGTTACATGATTTTCAACTGAATTGTTGTATACTTTACACATAGATTTCCAATGCTAATGAGGACATTTTGCTCCATGACTTCCCGATAGCTGCCTAAATATCTCAGAAAATCCCTCAGGGACAACTGTAAAACGCAGTAACTCCACAACAGGACTGTAACTGAACAGACTGAGTTTTCAATCTCACTCCAATCTGTCCACAAAGTCTGTTTCCTATCTGAAATTTCTTCTGTATGTTCCATATCAAGGAAATATATCTGTTTGTTTTTCTTTTCTCTCAAAAGTTTCCTATAAACCAAAAAAGAAATCCTCCTTTGAATTCTGAAGGCATTTTAAATTAATACTGCATACTTAATCTTGTCTTAGCATTCTTTTTGGTTTGGGTTTTTTAATTCTGGTCTAGGAGTAGCATTTGATGGGATGCAGCAGTTGTATAATGAAACTGATTAATTCAAGCTCACTGTTATAGGAATATCATGAAACTTAGTTAACCAAAGTTTGTAAAAAGCATCTTAGAATCTTAAATGGAAGCTGTTTCATGTTATGTAAAAAATAGTTATTATGAAGAACACTGGATTAAATGTTGCGTAGGTAAAACTACAAAACAGAGGATCTATGCAAATCTTAGCGAGATGAAGCTCCTTTAACAGAATTAGAGGGGTTGAATACCATGTGCTGGAGTGTGATCTCATATACCTGAACTGCACTTATGGGAACTGAGTTACTCTCCTGATTTATACCAACATAAACAAGACCAGAATCAAAGCCATGAAGGAGCCCTAAGGGTATGCTTAGAATGGGAAGAAAAGGAAAGAACTCTATGCTAGACAAACTCACCAGCCCAGGGGGATTCCTGGTTTGAGCTGCTTGCTGTATGACAATCACCAGTCCTCTGGCAAAACTGCAGCATGGTAAGTATGAATCCTCACACTCATGAATATTTCTTTTCCATAGTGGATATATGAATTCAGTCTCTGGAAAGGGACTGGAATGTAATCATGTTCAGTAAAGTGATCTGGTAAAAACAATTGTTCCTACCTCATTGATCAGATTTATTTCCTGTATGCCTGAAACAACATTTTACCAACATTTAACAATATTTAACCAATGTGAGAGGGATTTTTATTAGTTATCTGCAAGCTGATTGTGCTTTTGACCTAATCTGAAGCACAAGGTCTTTTTACGTCTCCAGCAATGCTGTTGGTGAAACTCCATTTGCAAGCCATCCAGAAGCTGCAGAACTTGCAATGGAATCACAGCACACCCAAGTGTGAGGAACATGACAACTTATGAGGTGTGCTTGCAGCTCTTGAATAAAAATTCGGTATACGTGTGTCAAATGGAAAGGTTGGTCAGGAATAAGCATGTATCTCTGTCTTCTTCTAGGATGGCTTCAAAGAATACTCAGTGCCATGCAGGAGAGAAGCTGTTGAGGAGCTGCGTAGAACAGTAAGTTCAAATGGGGAATGATTGCAAGGAGGCTTAAAGTCCACAGAGACCTACCTGCTTCTAGAAGGTACTCTTGTTTTTTGACATGGTTGCTGTCTTGGCATTTAATTCACTCATTTCATTTGAGTGTTCATTTAAATCTTATCACCTGTAGTAACTACTTGCTTCACATTACAACACTGCCTAGAAAGAAATGAAGTCCCTGTGCAGCTAGTCTTCCTCATGTTCCAGAACTCCAGAACTCCATTTTGGGGATGAGATCTCAATGCATGCTATGAACATATCCAAAACCACTCATCCAAAATGCACATAGAAATCTGGGATAAAGCAAGTAGTAAAGCCAGATCAGCAAAGATCTGATAAAGTATACTTATTACAGGGTCACTTTTCTTCTCAAAACGCTGCCCAAAAAGTGAGGTTATTTTTCAGATGCCTGAAAGATACTAAAGAGGATACAATACCACCTTATGCAGTACAGTAGTTCCCTCAATACCTGTATGTGGCAGAGAAAAGTATTTCCTAATTCTGCCTACTTCAACTGCAACACTGGCTTGGATTCCTCTGCAAGCAGGGAGGAACAACCTGGGATTGTCACCACAGAGCCTGAGCCACCAGAGTAGGACCAGAGTAAGACTCCTTACTTGCCATAATGTCATTTTCTCTAAGTTAAAAGAAAATCCTTTTTCCACTCCATTTTTTTGATTGTCTAATGTAACAGTTCCAGGTGTGATGCATTAGCTCCTCACCTGAAATACCCTGAAACAGAGATGGAATAATCAATAAACGAAGGGTCCCAAAACTGAGGAGAAAATTTGGAAGTGGGATGTCCACATTATTCCCCAAGTCAATAAAGCAAGTTTTCCAACTCTTTCAGCATTTGGGTTCACTTTCTTTGTTTCTTTCTTTTTCCTAAAATGTTTCTGGTTTGTTATTATCCTCCCTGAACCGTGAATACAACCAAATGAACATACAAATGCTTGATAAAGGGTCTGTTTTCTTATTTACAAGAAGATCATGTTAGTCCTCTTTGCAAAGGATTCACCCCAGAAGTTGACATCGGCTTACCATCAGCCACAATCTCCCTTAGATTTCTCCAAAGTGACTGCTACTGGGACAATCTCTCCTCCAGTATATTAGATTTCTATTCTTTCTTCCCAAATAACGCTGCCAGTTTCTACCATTTTGAGAGCTGTCTGTATAATTTCTTTTCCTTAGTTGGTGTTTTCTCTGTCCCGGAGCAAAAATAGGTAAACTACTAAGGAAACTGAAAATAGATTTTGTTGTCACTTGACACATATTCATTTGCCCACTTTTTCACCAATATGGACAAATACAATTTTTTCTCCTCTGCCGCTTTTTTACAGTTATGGATAACTGTACTATCTCCTGGATTAACAGACCAGTAACATTCTTTAGGATTCTTCTTGTTTTAAAAATGACCAACTTTACTGTAGTCCATAACAGTACTAGTCATTGATTTTTCATTTTCTGATTTTTGCATCCCTCATTAATTTCCCATAACTTTAAACATCTATTTCGTATTCATTGATATCAGCTTCCTCATTTGTAAACACTTTTCTGCTTATGAATTTAGATAACAACTTTTATCCTCTTTTCTACATCACAGAGATTTTGGGGGGTTTTTTGTTTGCTTGTTTTTGTATTTGACACAGTCTTCTTTCTAAATAGGAGAAATGAGTTCTGAAGGATCTGACAGAGATCTAATAGAGTTTTTCTAAATCTCACTGTTTTGTTCTACATTGGCTCATTAGTAGCCCGTTTTACAAACGAAGAATATTCATAAGTGCATGTCACAGTACACATGCTTCCACTCAACATGCATGTTGAGTATACATACATACATATATGTAAGTGCAGAAGTAAAATGTTGTTTTATAACATCTCATTTTATTTTCCTTTACAAAAAAGAAAAATCTTATAAAAAAGTACTCGGCAGGGACTGTACTCAGTTCTTGTGTCACCAGGACAGTAAATGACAACCAAATTCTTTACTGTGTTTTTTCCTGATAAGTCCTCACTCAATAAACATCTAAAATCACTAGATTTTACTTGTCAGTCATTTGAAAATATTTCCATCTTCTTTCACATACAATCCTCGAGGTCTTTTTTCCTTAACTGGCTCTTCATTTTTCCATCTTCTTTACATATAAACCTCGAGGTCTTTTTTCCTTAACTGGCTCTTCATTAGCTGGAACACTAAATTTTAACCCTCTCCATCAGCATGTGATACAGAGAAGGAAAACATCTGAATTCTATTGCCGTTCTGGATCAGAGAAGATGAGACAATGTCATGCAAAGATTTCTACCTGTTTGTTCAGTGCATTTCTGCTCATCACTCCCTCCTGCTTTGTATGCTGGCACCCTCCTCTCCTGCCTGTGGTGATTAGAACTGACTAATTTTATCCCATTTTTTATCTTTGATTCATCAACAGCAAGATCCCTTCTTCATGGATCTGGAGAAGCACCGTCATGATAAGCTCTCCAAGAGCTATAAATCTTCTCTGAAACGCCACACTTAATTTCCTTGCTCTTTATTTGTTGGATCTATTCACTGCTTCATTTGAACCTAGACAGGGAGAAGAAAGGGACAGATTCGTATCATACTCCTTTCTAATTTGCCACAATCTTCATACTTTCCACCTTCAGCTCTTTGTTTCTAAAGTTCTGTTTTGGTAAAGACAATTCTGATGAAGAAAAATAATTAGGGAAAGCCGGATATCTTCTTTACATATCTTGCTTACTGCTCACAATAATCTTTCTTTGTATCTTAGGTGTGATATAATTGTAACTCTGCTTACACTAGCACATTTTGTTTAAATTGAGTTATTTCTGGCATTATATAAATGATGCAGCAGTCAGCTCCACAACTGCGTAGCACAAAAGCTCACTATAGCTAAAGTACATTTTTATTATTATTATTTTGTAAAAATAAGATGCTCTCATTCTGACCTAGATAAGCATTTCTTCCCCTTCCCTCCTTAAGACAACTATGAAAATGAGATTGTAAATCTCCTATGGAGAAAAGATTGGACAAATCAATAATTTATGTTGTGATTTTGAGAGACTTTCACCTTGAGGAAGTGCCAGCTCTATCATAATTCTGTAGATCTTTGAAAATATTTTCCATTACTAATCGAGAGAACCTTCCTTTTTTTCTTATTACTTATACAAGGTTCCTTTGATTTCCGGCATGTGACACTTCAGAATGAAAATGGTGTCTGCATTAATTAAAAACAAAGAGGAGGACTCTTACTTTCCTCCCCCCTCACTTAAAATCCCAGTAAAACACTGGCAGGCAACACTCAGCATGTAGCGTTCTACTTCCAACCATGAGCCCCTTTTATAGATTTCTGTCACTCCAACTGCTCCTGGCTAAAATCACCAGTAGTAACAGAAAACCAGTTTTCTTTTCTTCCCAGTGGTTGGGAAGAAAAACGAGCAGACAGTTAGCAGCAAAACAGGGGCTAGGTGCACATAGCAATTAAATAAGCCTTCTAGAGATCTCAGGCAGGGAGCACATCAGTCATACAGCTCCCGCACAAGACCCTGGCAGTACAAGGTTCATGCTGAGGCCTTTGGAAGAGAAAAACTCGTGAGTTTAAGCCTAGTAACCTTCCCTTTGACCTTCAGAGCTCTTTCAAGCACAGACTTCCATGTCAATAGCTCAGTTCCTCAAACCACTCATTGTTTCAAGAAATCTTCATTATGACTAGTAGAAGCACGTTCAAACCACTTGCTTGTTTCCCTCTGCAGGGTCTTGTAAAGATGAGATAAGATTATCAGCAGTCACTCATTCTCACCCATTGTACTACAAGAAAGAATCATTCAGTCTGAGTGCTAAACTGATTGCTGACTACTAGCATGCCTAGGTATGCCTGCGTAAAACAGCAGATGAGGGTTCTTGGTTCAGTACGGTATATGAAATAGCATAATAGATAGGGCTGGTGGAAGCTCTACATTTCTATTTTGAGCACCAGAGCTGTAATGTTGTTCAGCTTGCCTACAGGCAGCAGATGACCTTCAGGCCTCCAGGAAGATCCTGTATCTGATTGCTGTATGCCAACTAAGAATTATTCCCTCACATCTTCTTAACAAACCAAATCTAAGATATACCAGAGTGCTAAGGAATCTGGTAGAACAAGTCAGTATGGAATATTTAAAAAAAAAAAAAAAAAAAAAAAAGATGATACTTCTTTGGCCTGGGATTTCCAGAGATATCAATGCCTTTCAAACCCCATGGGCTTGGTCTTTGTTTAAACTAAGCATCATGCAACGTAATTGCTAGTGACTCATGGGATGAAGTTACATGTTTTGTGAAGACAATTGCCTAATACTCCTAATAACCCTTTCTCTCAATTCACTGTTAACAACATGTGGAAAAAAAATCTACATACTGGAAATATTGACCTATTTTTTTTTTATCATAGTCAGAAGAAATAAGCCAATTCTGTATTCAAAGTCAGAAAAGTTATTTGATTTTCTTAAACTTTCCAAATCTTGATGTAGCTTTATGTTAGTCATGACTCTAACATGGCATCACATCAGGCAGGACACAAATCTAAAATGAAATCCAGAACTCAAAAATGTCATCAGAAGACAAAACATTTTTATTTTTCATTCACAGTTAGAAACAATGTAAGGAGCAGATAAACAGAAAGGATCAGAAATATCTTCATGGTCCCTGACCAATTTAAGATCATTTAATCCCTATCTCAAGGTGAGAAAGAGTAACTACTAGCTTTTTAATAGCAGCAAAAAATGATCAAAACTCCCAGTATGCACTAAGAGTAATACTAGAAAGGAAACTCTGTAAGCTCTAATTATTCACGTACAGAAATTGGGAACGCCAATGCCCAGACTCCTTCCTAATTTCTACTCTCACTTACTCCACCTCCTTTCTCATACTTGATTTTCTTTTTCTTTTTCCTCACCTTCCCTCACCCTCACAAAGCAGTTGAGATATTCACATATTTACATAGCACTCACTGCAGCAACTCTGTGACTAATACAAACTGATAAATATGTAATGCAATCTTAAAAAATGCATGTGAATTATGCAAAAGCATCAACTTAATGAGAATTTTTATATTGTCCCTTTACTGCATTGAGGATCAGTTTGTCTTACAAAAGGCATCAGAATAGATCGCTTGTATACCAAAACCTAAATAATTCACCTGATTACATAAGGAGAATTATTTGAAATTAGTCAAATCTCTGGAATTCTTCCACCACAGAATGGGATAGGGTCTTCCATCTTAACAGCTGGCTTCCACCCCAACAGTCAGCAACCAGAAAATTTATGAGTCTTTACTGCATCTAGAAGATTGTCATAACAGTTATTCATTTTGGTTTCTGGAACTAAAGGGGTGATGTTCATACTAACAGAAATGTAAAAAACAGAAAAGGTGCCAAAAATTGATCAATCATGCCATTGTCATTGCTTATTATCATAAAAGTGATTTTTCCTACAGATACTTTAAACATGACATAAGTGGGCTATTATTTGTGCAGTGGTGCACAATGAGTGTTCATATAGGAACCTGCAGGTATATTAGAAATGTTTGCGCTTAAACGTCACAGATTGCTACCTCCAGGTATTGCCTACTATATCAACCGCCAGTCTGTCTGGCAAGATGCACAAACCTGTGCGAACTGGGCAGATATCTCAAAACTTCAGCATTTGCAAATGAAGAAGCAGCAGCACCAGCAATACTCAATACAAAATCTGGAATTATATCTACATGAAAGTCTCCAAATAATTTTGGTCATAATAATTACCAGCAATGTTTGTTTGGAAGCAATTAAACAGAACTTACTTTAAAAAAAAAAATCTGTCAGCTAATTTTTTCCATCTCTTCCAACTCATAGTTCAACTCCAAAAGTTTCACTGCTGTTTTTATAACGCATACTTTATTATTTATTTTTTTTTCACCTGGGTCATTTCCCAACCATGTGAAAGTTCTATCTCACTTTTTGTCTTCAGCAGTTTGAAAACTTTAGAGAAATCATTAATATTAAGAAGAATGCAAAGGATGATAGTTTTCTCATCTTGCCTTTGTTTCTCTTTTCCTCTGGGCCACGTAAGGATATTCAAGTCAGCAGAGACAGTGTTGATCTTTAAAAAAAAAACTGCTGATTTAATATTTAGTAGGTGATGGATTCCACCTCAAAAATCAGATTCAGGAATAAAAATAGTCTGAATCCCACTCAGTGCCATGCACAAAACCATAGATAGAAATCCAAAGTACTGTACAGCACAACATTTTCCTCTCAGTGAGATAGGGACAAGCAACTGCGATTCCCTATATATACTGAGCTGATGCCTGTCAAATGAGGCCCTGGTTAAGTGGCAAGCATAATATCGTTTCATTTCCCCAGAGGTAACTGTCCTCATTACAGAAGTGAATGAACCCATAGATGTATAATAGAATCTTCTCTAAAATATTCATTATATGATAGGGGATATTTCAGTTTGAATGGGGAATTTGGGGGGAAATTTCAGAATTAACCCAGTACTTTGCGCGCTATCTGAATTTTTTTATAATAAATTTTTTTATAAATCATTAAACAATTAGGATAGCACGTAACACTACTCTCCTATTCTTTGCTGAGAACGATGTGCAGATGAGGGTTTCCCTGCTGCAGCAACATCCATTAACACATCTGGATGAACAAGGTTTAAACTTTCCACTTATACTCGGCCGGAAAGCACCGACATCTCCAAGGTGAGTCACACCACCCAGCACAGCACGACTTCCTTCACAGCTTCTTGGAACTAGCACTAGTGGGCTGTGAAAACGTGCCTCTGCCAGAAGGCCCTCAGAGCAGGGAAATAAAGCAGGGCCAGAATTCCTCACCAGAATACTTCATTCAGATATGTACAGGGAGAGATAGTCAGCCCACTGTAAAATGCCAACTGTCCTTTTGCTTCTCTATTCTTATTTCTTTCTTAAAATAGTGCAGTTTCTTTTCTTCTCCTCTCAGTGTTTTGTCTCCATGTTTCCAATAGCCACAACCCTAGCAAGCACTTATTCCACCTGCCCCTCCACATTACCCCTTCCCTGACCTTTCAGTTCCATCTTTTGCAGCCCTTCCCAGCTCTGGTTTCATAGAACCACTTGAGTTGGAAGGGACCCCTAACGGCCACCTAGTCCAACCCCCTTGCAATGAACGAGAACACCTACGCTAGATAATGTGATCAGAGCCCATCCAGCCTGACCCTGGGATGGGGCACCCACCACCTCTCTGGGCAACCTGTGCCAATGCCTCACCAGACTTACAGAAAAAAAAACTCATATCCAATCTAAACTTGCTCTTTTAGTTTGAAGCCATTTTCCCTTGTCCTGTCACAGCAGATCCTGTGAGCGCAGAGTGTGTAGCGTAGAAGGCAATGCAACACTAAAGGGCCCCCTTCTTTCTTACAGCCCCCTTGCAGATACTGACAGGCCACTCTCAGGTCTCCCCAGACTCTTCTCCAGGCTGCACAGCCCCAGCTCCCTCAGCCTGTCCATGTAGGGAACACGTTCCATCCTTCACAACATTTTTGTGGCCCTCCTCTAAACAAGCTCCAACAGGTTCACATCTCTCCTGTACTCTGAGGACTCCACATTTATGGCACATCAGAAAAGCACAAAACCAACCTCTACCTCTGCCAAGAAAGTGGCGTGACTGTCCTGCAGGGCTATACAGGAAGGTCACACAGCATTTACCCACCTTCAGCAAAGCCTTCCTGACATCAGGTGAGTTAACACAGCACTCCAGTGCAAAGATGCTATTTTTAAGTGATTTCTCACAAGATTAGATTGTCTCTCCTTTCCCACATGCTATTCAAACACCAGTGACAAAAGTTTCATCCTTACTCTCATCAGGACTTGTTTGTCAGCAGAATCACTCTTTAGTTTTAGTCATTTGCTCAAGTCTTAATCTACTGATCTCATTATGCTGCTCTAATTAAAATCATTTGCTGATGAATGTTGTCAATAACGTTACAGTTGGCTAAATTAACACTGGCTTAGCCTTAGCTCTAATATCAGCTTAACTATGCAGCACTGATTGATGAGCATTTAAAAGCAGGAATTCCTTTCTTCAGGTCAAATGCATAAAAGGAGAAGCTGAAGATGTGAATGCGATTCATCAACAAGTATTACCAAAGAAAGTCGGATACAATCTTGTAGCAGGCAAACCACGTGCACCACTCACTCCACAGCTTCCCTGCAAGATGGATCATCAAAACACAGATGTATTTGGCCCAAACAGCAGGAGCAGAATTTTATGTCATGCTCTGAAATTGTGGCTATGAGTAGTATATCTTGTTGTCTGGCTCTTATTCACATTTTTTTTTTCTTTTTTTTTCTTTTTTTTTTTTTTAATAAATTCAGTATTTCTAGACCACAAGTATTCCTACGGACTAAAATTAATTGCAGTACGCATCACCATATATGTCTGAAGGATAGGGATGCTGGAACATTTTACAGTGAAAACACATCCAATTTTAATGAAGTTCAAAAGAAGAAATGTTTATTTATGGATTAAAGTACACAAAGATCTGCTGCTCATAGCTTCTGAAATACTGACAGCTTTTTTTTT
>NW_024962334.1:38308760-38319693 GCF_019238085.1 Lagopus leucura | reverse complement strand
AAGTTACCTCTCAGAGGTTGTCTCTGGTGAAAGAATGAGATGAGCTGATAGCTCATACAGCTGCAGGGGGATGTCTCAGCACGCCCTGAGATAGACTGCATATTTCTGTCTTTCGGTCTCAGCTTTGCTGCTGTTCAAACTCAGTGACATCACGTTAACACTCCTAAAGTTATTCTGGAGAAAAGAGGTGGAATCCAAATAAAAAGAATACCCCAGAGGTATTTATTTTCTGTTTAGTAGTTTCTTAACAGAAAAGAGTATGACTGCATATCTAAAATAGACCATTCACCCAAGAAATAAGTAAAAACAACTTTAGAGAAGATGTCGAGGTCTCAGTGACGCGTCAGTGTAAAAAAATTAAAAGCCCAGCTCTGGGACAGGAGTCCTGGAACAAAATGACAGCTGCTGTAGGCAGTCTTCAAGATCACACCAAATTTTGTTGCACAGAAATACTACTGGGAGAATACTGGCCTCACAGAAACATGGTGCCAGCCATGTCCAGATATTGGGGAAAAAAGAAAATGCTGACAATGCCAGAAGACTGCAGCTGTGCACAACCTGGACTATTCCACGTGATATGATCAACAGGGTCCAGGTTTGCACAGGCTCCAGCAAGTTACCTAACGTAAGAAGTCCTGACTGCTTTAAAACAGACAGAAGTTGTTCTGCCATTTCTCTGTTCAGACTGTCTGTCTGCTCAGTTCATTTTGGGGAAGGGCAAGAAACAGGGGAAAAAAAAAAAAAAAAAAAATACAACAAGCAGGTAATGCTTACTGCTCCCAAGACACTGACAACACCAACCTGCTGTCAGACTGACATCCAGAGACAAGGAAAGCTGTGCTCTGTTGGCTTTAGAGACTGAATCCTCTCTGTGTTCAAAGCACAGAGAACAGTAAGTCCAGAGCCGGAGCATAACTGATACTGAACAGACAGGGGGGGAAAAAAAAAAAAAAAAAAAAGAATTAGAAAAAATGCTTTTTGGTAGGCCAGCTAACAGCATGCTGCTGCAGCACTCTGCCTGAGGCCATGCAGCCTCAGCTGCACCATCTGCACTGGAAAGGTGCCAGAGAGGAAGGAGCAGCTGAGAGAGCAACACTTCCAGGATCCAGTTCAGCCATGGCTGTTCCAGGCTGTGAGTTCACCTAAATCCTCCTCTAAGCTCCTATTTCTTGTTCAGAGGCACCGACTTAGTTAAATTGTTTTTTTCATGCATTCTCCTTTACTCCGCTGTCTTAATGACTTCTTTGTCTGTGGGTTCTGGTATCATATGCATTTCCAGTCCATCTCTTACTCCCTGAATTCATGAGGGACAACACCCTGGGCAGCAGCATGGTGAAATGCCATTTACAATGGGGGCATTAGGCACGAAGAAGAAAACACAAAATGAGATTTCTGCAAGGAAAGAGAAGAACTGCTCCAACCTCTTGGTGACATCAATTACCAGAGAAAGAAGTGCAATGTTTTTTCTTTGTTCAGCAGCAAAATTCCCATCAACTTCAACATTGTAGGATATGTCCCTGCACACTGAAACAAATTATCTGTATATGGATGCAGACAGGAAAAACTGGCCTCCAGCAAAGCAACATTTAATCTTTGAGTTCTGAGGAGCAGTAGTAAGAGAGTCACTGCCTTCAATCTGCATCTCAGTGAAGTCACCCCCAAAGAGATGCAATGTTCTGCATGTCACTCCTTGGTTTTCCTTTCCCTGACATCTTACCATGCTTCCCATTCTTTTTATACATTTTCTTTTGATACTTGGCATGCAAAAGTGACTGGCTTCATACAAGCCCATAATGTATTGATGCTTTCTGAGCATAGATAGGGTCAGATGGATAAAAAATAAAATCCAGTGGTGTCCCACAGGTGGGAATCTCCCGATCAGGCTGTGGCAGACTGGGACAGCCACTGGCCCCTCAGAGTGCACACTGACTGGATACCACAGCTAAAATATATTGCTCCTCTTTCTGAGATACCAGTGTCAAATTGAAATTGCCTTTATCAGGAGCAGGAGAGATGCTGACATGGTGGGAGGTGACCTGCTGTATGGAAAGTATACATTATCTGGAAACTGTCTTCATTTTAAAGACAGACTTTGGTAGAATCTACCATCGTTTTCATCTGTAAAAATGGAATTTAAGAAAAAAAAATTGCAAAGAATTAAGAAAGCCACATTTTTCTTCTTTTTTTTTTTTCCCCCGCTTGCATATAAATAATTGTGTGTGTAAGCTTTTTGGTACTTGACTTCTGCTTATTTCCATTGGCCTCACAGCTACATAGAAGCACACTGCCCTGCTGCTAGCTGCTAGCATCCCCAAAGTCAGGGCAGGACCTGCTTCTACCTGCTGAACATGGCTCTGCCGTTTCAGAGAATGGAATAATCAGAAAAGTACATATTAGGCAGGCAATTGCAAACACTTAAGTGCTTGGGATTTTGAAAAAGGTTACTCCTATGACACAGTTATGAGGAAGATTTTCTGAAACATTCAAATGTATATTCCATCCCTGGGGCCTGGATGTGCAGCAGATGGATTACAAAATCTGACTTGTAACTTTTTACTATCACTGCTGACTGCAGCCAAAGCCATCTCCTTTGCTATCTCTGACATAATCCCATCATCACTTCAGGGAATACAAAGCGACACCTGCCAGACGAGGAAAGGGTGGAGGTGCTTGAAAATTACAGAAGTCATCAGATTTCATAGGCCAGGGAAGAATGTAAAGAGAGGTGAGGGAGGATAAATGAGCAGATCTGTCCTTCCCACAGTTGCGTGCACAACTCCTCGCATTTGCTTCAGCTCTCAGACCCAAGTCATCATCAGCTCCCTTCAAGCTCATGGTGAGGCACATACAACTGCAGGGGTCCTGTCAGCAAGCACCAGGAATGCTCAAGGAGTTAGCTGTACAAGGAAAAGTCATACCAAAAGTATCTGTATGGACAGAGTTGGTCAGAAGAGCGGTCATTGTAAGCAGATTCAGCTATCTGTTTCAAGCTCCTAACCAGCACTATCAGCAGCACTTACCACCACGTGAAATAAGCCACCTGATGCAGCCTGTGTCCAGTGGGCATCCATAGCATGCCATATCATCATCAGCTGGTACTGTTTTGCCTGCACCATAAAACAGAACAGTGAAGCCAGCAGAAAGCTGTGATTTCTGCCTCTTAATGGATGAGGACCAAGATGCATTAGGAAGACCAAAAGCAAAGGTGATCCATAATGACTGCTCAGCATACACACAGGGGCTCTCACCTTCTGTAAGTATATCCAGAGAGAGAGGAGGTTACCTGTTTCTTGGCACTTTTTGCTGTGTGCCTTATGTGTAGCCCACTGTATTCCCCACAAATGCAAATGGGAATTTCCTGCCCATCCAAACAAGAACAGCAACACAGACCAGTGCTGCAGCATACCCACCAGCAAAACCTGTAGCAAGCAGTTCAAAGGCAGTAGGGATGAGGCCACCCAGCATACAGCACACTTGCTTTCTTCTCCAATGGTCATACCAGATGTCCTTTCATGCATGGAAAAACCAGTGCCAAGGAACCTTTTAAGGCAGCAGTCTCTCTTACTATTGCACTCTAGAGCTTAATGAAGATAGCAATCACAAACCAAGTGGAAGAGCTCTGGACATGATCGAAAACAGGAAATTGGAAGAAAATTACTGCATGGATAATAAAATAGGTTCCCATCTCCAAATTTTTAAGTATATAAGTGCACTGAATTCTGTATCTATTTCCTTGTATAACAGACAAGGAAGAAGCAGCTTTGGCTAGAAGTTTATTATATTTGCTTTACATAAATTTACAACCAAAAAAAATCTGATTGTATATGAAACTCCCATTTTCACAGAATTTCATCCTTACCATTGAGACTCAGAGTCCCAAATACTTTCAGGAAATTACTGACTAAAACAATGCTATTGCAGTTAGCACAGGAAGTGCAGAAGTCTATACAAGTTTAGATACAAGACAAAAAAAATATATTAATACATACCTGGCTGTTTTTAACTTATCCAGTCATCTTAAATACACAGCATCAGTCAATCATCAGTATTAAGGAATAAATAATACTACCCACGGAACAAATGATAGTATGTGGGTTATGACAGGCACAGAAATTTGTAATCTAGGATCTTGGGGGAGATCAATGGGGTCAGTCAGACACAGCATTAGCTTGTGGAGGATGCAGTAACAGGGTCAGTAACATTTCCCTTCTTAAGTGGCCATATATATCCATGTATTTCTTTAGGATCTACTGGTTTTGAAGACCAACATTATCATGTTAAGGAACATTATCATGCTTAACAATCTATCCTTATCTGTAAGGGGAATAATCTGTAGGAACCAACTACCCCCTTTTTAAGAGCTGCCCATTCACAGTCACGCTCCAGAGACTCATGTTAATTGGAAGAGAAAATAGATTCTACAGTAAACTGTGACATATTGAAAATGCAGGAAATACTTGACACTTTTATGATCATGCTAATACCATGACATTTGATGTGCTTATTTATGAAAAAAAAAAAAAAAAAAAAAAAACTTAATGCAATTAAGTTCCCTGAAAGAAAAAAAAACAGAAGGAAACAAATCAATCACTGGTGCAGGAAGAATGAAAACTGCTTCCACCAGCTTTGGTCTGTTAGCTGCTAGCAAACAACACGTTTGAACTAGATATTTCAGGAAACTTGTCAGCTTTACTCTGAAAGAGCATTGATAGGCTGGCTTTCAATTTTTAGCAGAAGCACTGGTTTGACTTCCACCTGTTCCCTCTACCTTTGAAGTATATTAGCACTTACCATAAAATGAACACTTCCATCACTGAAGGAATTTTTTTAAAAATCTGTTCTTAGAAAGCTTCAAACTATGGGTAACCTTTTAATTTCATCTCCATTCAAAATGCTTTTCCTGCTTGAGTTAGACTCCAAATTAAAACAGGAGAGGAGTAAGATTTGTAGGTATCAATACAAATAACTGTTATATATCTTCCCCCTCTGCAGACTGAACAAAAGATTAATAGGAAGGACCAGAGAACTGAATGAGTCACTACTGGAACAGCTCAATGCTTGACAGGAAAGCAAAATGGATCCATACTGCAGAGCCAATAAGAAACACAGAAGAGCACCTCTGGGGAAAGATTCAGAGAATAAGATGATTAGAACCATACCTTGGGGAGTTAAAGGGAGAAATCCCCAAATGCCTAGAGAACAAGCTGTTCCTGTCATGAAGTACCTTAACATCAAAGCGTGGATGGGAAAATCCACAGAGCTTTAGCAGAATCTTAGAGAGACAGAAGCAGTGCTTTCTGATAAACAAATCACAAAACCAAATATATCTAAACAGAAGTTACTAAAATCCACCCAATATACGACAGCAGACTCTTGAGAAGAACAAGAGGGAAAGCAGATAAATAATTTTAAGTAAAAACCTACAGGAAATGTAAGAAATAGAAACAGCTTGATTACAGCAGTGCTAAGAAGAAAGATCCATCTACTGTGCAAGATCCTCTAAAGGAGCACCTTGCTAAAAATGCTGCAGTAACTTAACTGCAAAGCTGGAATATAATAAAAAGAACACTGACAGCCCCAGGAACTGTTCAAATGGTGACGGATGGAAATCTCCTGTTAAAGCTAAATATTAGCCATGCTAATTTTAATAAGCCTAACTCAATGGAGTTATCAGTGACGGTATCAAGAAACAGCTTAATTCCTTACATAATATACTGTCAAGGCAACAACAATAAGCTCAGGAAACTGCAAAATATGCCAAAAAGTTTTTTGATCCATAAATCAAACTCATAGTCAATTATTAGAGAATTTTGAGTTAAATTATGAAAATAAAGTTATAAAGACGAAGAAACTAGAAAAAAAGGACAACTTCTACTTATTTTCTCTGAGATAGTGTAAGATAACAGATTTATGTTAAAGAAAACTGGGCTAGAATTCAAGGGAAGAAGTTAAAAGATTATTCAATGTCAAAAGGAGTGAATCAGCATCACAGAAAGACTGCAAAAATACAAATCAGAATAATTCTTTTGGCATATTCAGAGACTCATACAAACTTTTTTCTGTTCCTTATAAAATGTGTACTCCTTAAGTTTTTTAATTCTCTTAGCATTTGGCTTTATTTTCAAATACATCCACTTTGGCAATAACAACATGGAGCCACTTGTCCTACAGAAAGAGCTCCTTATAATTGGCATAGGAATTGATGGAATAGCTCTTTACCAGAATAGGGGAATAAAAAAATTAGGGGAATAAAAAAAAAATTAGGGAATAGCCCTCCTGCCTCTCATCCAAAGTAACACCCTTTCAAAATCACTTTCCTTCCCACACTCTAACACTACAACCAAAGCTTCTCAGGTTAAACATCCTTTTCTGATAACATTTGAACTTAGCACAGCTCCATGCCCCACATATTTCTTTTCTTGAGCTTAGTCTCTAATAAACACTTCTTGCTTTTCCTGGCTGCAAAGCCTTTCAGAAATTTTGCCCTTTGGCTAGCGATGGTCAGAAGTGAAAAAAGTCCAGAGGGAGATAATGTTTCTTCCCAGTGAACTAAGTTCTTGGGTAGGTCTATGCTAATATGTAGGTCCAAGTACAAGCAACTGCTTACCTGCTACCTGCAAGCATGCATTTAGAAATTTACTCCCAAGTCCCAGCTTCTACTAAATGTAGAAAATGTAAAAAAGTGGAAAATTCTAAACCTTGGATTAAGTTTGCTTTCCTAATCAAGCTCTGCCAGTGGAAAAAAATATGCAACATAATGCAGTGAACTGCCAGTCTTTAGGCCCACCATGAACTGATGTGGGAATTTAAAACCCAAACTAGACTACTGAGGTTTTTTAAAAACCCAAACTCATTATAATTAAATGTAATTACAACCCCCATAGCTTTAAATCAAAGTTTGCTCAGAATGAAAACAGCTTCTGCTAAATTAAATTATTTTTGCCTGTAGGTGGTATGGTAAAAGCTGAACTAAATAAGAGAAATATATCAAAACACAAATCATGCAAACAGACTGGTAGATACACATTTTTCCTAATACAACAGCACTGCAAACATCAACTAATGAATTAGCTATAATTACTACAATACAGCCAAAGAACTAAAATTGAAAATAACCACTGTACTTTCCAAATTTTCTGTGAGTTTTGCTACCTTTGCTTTTGCATGAACAGCCAGACTATGAACACCCAGACTTCTCATTTCAAAGTGCAGAATTCATTACCATGAAAACCAATGCCAGCTAATGTTACCCAAAATTTCTAAACCTGATTCAGAGCACCACACCCTATTCCAAATTTAGAAACCCCTTTTGACTACATTTGCTGAAGTAGTTGAATAAAATCACACATTAATTTTGTAAAGAACCAAATAAGAAAGCCCCAGAAAAAAAAAAAAAAAAAAAGTCAACCTCACATGATTCTAACCTTTGTCTTAACAATAAGTGCATATTTTGCCTCTGGTAGCTTCCTCCTATGCCATACAAGTTCTCAAACTACTAATAACGCAGTGCTTAGACCAAAAAAAGCTCAAAACTTGGTTGCACAAAACACAGGGGAAGTTCTGACACTAATTTCAGTTGGGTAAAAATTAGCCTCTGGTGCAGAAATAAATGGGATGTGTGTATATGAAGTTATTTCTTATAAGGAATCATCCTTACCTTTACCTTACCTATATATATATAATTGTTCAATTTTACTGATATAATGATTATTCATTCTGCAAATGTGTTGTTTGGGATTTGCATTTTTTCATCAAAGCATACCGCTCTGCCTTCATATGCTGTCAGCCTCTTTTGGATGTGACGGCTCAACACAGAGATGCCTGTGCTGTATCAAGAAGAGAAGGAAACTCATTAAACCACAAAAAAACATACGTGCTAAACACAGACATTTTGAGTTAAATCAAGGAGGCTTTTCAATGAAGGGAATTGTAGCGAACTATTTTGGGTTGACTAAACAGCATGTTTCAAAACTGAAGTTGCTGGCCGTTCTTAATAAAAACAGAAATTCCCAAGAGTGATGCAGAATGAAAATCAGCAGGGACTTCCAGGTTCCACTCCCAGTTTCTGACTTAAAAATGTTTTGATTTTGAAGTATTTTATAAAAGAGCTGCCAAGGATGTGCTGCAGACCCTCAGCCATGAGAGGGCAGTTGCTAAAATGAAAAGTTCACTAAGGCCATTCATTGAGGGGTTCCTGAAGTAGTCCTAGATTTTAATAGGTTTCTCCCACCATGCAAGAATAGTTAAGGCACTCCAAATTGATTTGGGTTGTAGGATCATAGTGAACAGAATTTGCCATCGCTCTTCTTTTCTTCGACAGACATTGCAGGCAGGGTTTCATTGGTTGTTTTCCCCTCCCTCACCATTTTGTTGTTGTTGTTGTTTCGTGTTTGCATAGAAGGTCATCTTCCATCTTTCTGTCAAGATTTGAACAAGATCTGTACAGTTCTGAATTCACTCATGTACCAAAACTAACAGACTATCCTTTGAATTGCACTGGTATTGCTAGAATGGTGTTTACAGATTTACTGATGGCTATCACCATAACTCCGTGATAGAAATATCTCTTTATAAAGCTTATTAGCCTTACAAAAGACAACACAACATACCGCGGCTGTTCTTTCAGCATGTGTAAATTTGCAATTACCATTCATATCCTTTGTGTAAATATTTACTCAAACTACTTTAAAATATGTATTGTGTAGCCTGCGTGGTCATAATAACAGTTTGAAATTAATGGACCTTACCTGCCATTATCTCCGAATGAATAGAACCATGAGAGTTAGAATGAGAAACAACCTTTACAGATGAGGAAGCAGGTGTGCATGCAGTTGAGAAAGAAGACTGAGCCACCAGTTCTGGATGTGGGACATATGGTATGGAAAAAGCTCATTCAGAACCCATTGCTTACTTAGCTGCACAGTTTAACAACAAAAATTGAAAGATGTTGGTTTGCTTTTGTAGAAGGCAAGGCTTCAATTTTGTAATTTATGATGTATAAAAATCTCTTGAAGTGAACAATTAAGCAAGATTATAGATAACAAAATAAAACCAAAGAAACAGTTCTTCCAATTGTGTTTGAAGATGGAAGAAGACAGGTAAACATAATTCTAGATTTTCCAATAGTAGATCTTAGTCTGAGAACACCAGAAAGGATGCCATCTGGGGCTAACTGAAAATTTACAGTACAAGAATACTTGTCCATTAAGGGTGAGATAAGTCCACAAACTCATTCCACCTCACAGATAAGAGGTAATAACATCCTTCCTTATTAAAAATAAAGCCTAACTAGAACAACTAGAACTACCAATCAAGCAGCCACACAGTATGCACTGCTTGATGCTTCCATTTCCATTCACGTCTTGTGCCACTATTTTATATCACATGATCATTAAGTGGCTGCTAGAACGACATTCCCTCATTACTCATATAGGCAACACTTGAACAGTCTGGATCCACTACATATGAAGGGCTGGAAAAAAAAGCCACATTCGGAAGCACAGAATGGTTTGGACTGGGTTGGAAAGGACTTCTGGAGGTCACCTGGTCCAACCCTTCTCAGGGAGAACCATCTACAGCCAGTTGCCAGAACCATGTCCCGACATCCTCTGAATAGCTGCAAGGAAAGAGACGTCAAAACATTCGTGGGCAGCCTGTTCCAGTGCTCTATGACAAATGAAAACTATTCTTTCATTTTCAAAAGAAACCTCCTGTGTTTTACTTAGTAATCCTAGTCTCAACTCTGGACAGCAGGGGAAAAAAAGCCTGGCTCCATCTTCTTCACACTCTCCCTTCAGGTATTTATAAACATTGATAAGATCCTCCCCAAGCTTCCTATTCTCTAGGCTAAAATAGTCTTGGCTCTCTTACTGGGTACTCATTGCAGAGGTGCTCCAGCCCCTCTATCATCTCCATGGCTCATTGCTAGATTCTCTTCAGTGTGCGCCTGTGTCTCCTGAACCAGAGATCCCAGAACTGGTCTCCAGATTTCGCCTCATCAGAACCAAGGGGAAAGGTCACCTCCCTCAACTTGCTTGCAGCACTTCACCTAGTTCAGTCGGGGCTACCAGCAGCCTTCTTTGTCACAACATACTGCTGGCTCATGTTCAACTTGGTTACTCCAGGATACAGAATTCTCTTTCTGCAAAGCTGCATTCCAGTTGATTAGCTTCCAGTTTATACTGCTGCACAGGGTTGCTCCTTCCCAAATACAGGACTTTGCATTTCTTTCTGCTCAATTTTACGGGGCTTTTGCCAATCCACTTCTCCAGCCTGTTCAGGTCTCAGTGGACGGCAGCACAACCCTCCAATGTATCAGAAGACAAACGTGAGTCTGAAGTATAAACCTGGGATGGTTGCCTC
Organism: Lagopus leucura; assembly: GCF_019238085.1. NCBI lineage: Eukaryota > Metazoa > Chordata > Aves > Galliformes > Phasianidae > Lagopus > Lagopus leucura. The sequence goes on along the minus strand of NW_024962334.1, from coordinate 38,309,331 downwards.
ATATTTTGCTCCTGAACTACAGCTACAAGGCATCAGGTCTGGTTTTCAGGGTAAATTACCAGACTTCACTTTCCTGGGAGAAGTATGCAATATCCACTCAGTTCTGTGTACACTCCAACACAAAGAATAACTTCATTTCACAGATAACCTTTTAACTAAGTAAACTACAATCTCATTATAATACCAGCCTAGAGGCACTGAAGTAAAGGATTATGATTTGCACTACCTGGTAAACAGCAATTTCTATTCTATCAAAACAAGTCTCATAAGAACAGATTTTTTTCCCAGTGCTCCAGCAGGTTTTAAAAGAAAACAAGAAACAGTATTTAAAGAGGGAAAAAAAGTAGACTCATTGAAAAAGTGAGGAGTTTCTTCCTGTGGAAAAAGATTAGCATCCCAAGGTTCAAGTATTCAAAAATACTAAATTTACTGCATGATTGAAATTCGCTGTAAAAGATCTTTTTTCAAGGGACATTATGAAGACCCTTGCAAAACAGTAACATTAAAAAGACAATCTTTACTTTAGCTTACAAAAAAAAAAAAAAAAAAAAAAAAAAAAAAAAAAAAAAAA
>NW_024962334.1:38244754-38308660 GCF_019238085.1 Lagopus leucura | reverse complement strand
AAAAAAAAAAAAAAAAAAAAAAAAGAAAGAAAGAAAAGCTTAATACTATTCTAAGGCTTGCTTCACCTCTTCTTTACAGTTTTTTTTCTCTCATTAAATTCCATTAACTTAAAATGAAACAGTATTCTTAAATTTATTGACTTCAGGAATGACTCCAAGAGAGCAATGAGAGAGCCAGACCTTACCATTTGCCTGTATAAATACTCACACCTTTACATAGTAACTTTTTAAAGACATGACTACATTGAAGTTGAAGGGATCTTGCCAGCTGCATATTCCTCAGTCATCATCACTGCCACTTTGCAAAACATGCGTTTAACGAGGCTGTGATATAAGCCCATTTTTCATGTTTGCCTGAATATTGTAGTCATTCACACTACTGTCGTCCAAAAGCTCTTTGTCTACAACACTGAAGTCTGCAAATAGGGCTCTGAAAATAGAAAGATGACTAAATACTCAAAGGGGAGTTGAACTTCACTGTGCCCTAAGGGGAAGTTTTTATGAGGTCTCTAGAAAACTCTATATCAAGGTAAATAGAATCATCCCAAAATTATTTAACAAGGCTGGACTGATACAATACTCATAGAACTTACTTCACAGTTCTTAATCGTTAAACACATTTTAGATAGTCATCTGATACTCATTTTACATCCAATAACATTTTTATTGAAGCTAACATAATTTGCACATCTTAAGAACTTTGTTGACAATGTTCCCTTAGGAACAAAATTATCTGCAAAGAAATGCCTTAAGTTGTGTGTTTTGTGGGTTAGACAGCATTGTAAATACACATGAAGAAAACACATCATTATGAAATTATTCTGATGCCTTACATGCTCCTTGCTTTAATATGCACAGTAAATACTTCACCTGTTTCTTTGGTGAATAGCACTGATTTATTTATTCTAGAGAGGTTAAGAGAGGAACTACACAAAATTTAAGATAGCGTTTTACAGTTATCTTGTTTTTCTCTGCTTTGAGAAACAATCTTTTCAACCAGACTGTCATTCTGCTCACCTAGTATTTTTCTCCTAACTTTAAGGAAGCTCTTCCCACTAAAATTACCTCGGCCCTAATCCCGGAAGCTGGTCTGTGTCAATGGACATACACAACATCCCATTGAACTCAATAGCGCTCAATAGTAATGTGAAGTTTTTGTGGAGTCAGTATGAAAACTGAAGTAAAATTCAAAGACTTTCTAAGCTTTTCTAAGCTGAAGTCAGAGCTTATACCTATAGTGATTAGCTGATTAATGTGTAGCATCTAGTCATAGGTCACACTAGCCTACCTTCCTATTGAGATGTAAAAAGGATCCAATGAAAACAACAAAAATCTTTCAAATTCTCATGAATAGCTTTCTGAACTGGTACTGTATTCATAACAGGCTTTTTCTGACCAACTTGTTTCTGAAGAGGCTTCAAAACCATCTTACAGAAGTAGGCATTTCTATTAATTCTTATTCTCAAAATTATCCAATTTGACTCAGGCAAAAATAAATAAAACACTTTCTTTAATGCTGTGCCTGAACGTTCTCATTTTGAGCCTCAAGAAGTAGATGTCTCTGGTGAATAACTTAATTAGAACTGTAGTGAGGGTGAATTGATCACGGTTGATTTTGACAAAATCCTACCCCCATTTTATAGGTTGACTAAGTAGAAATCCAATAAATCTGTAACCACAAAAAAGTTGAAGCTTTTCAAAAACTTCAAGCCCTTGTATTTTTTCTGACTTATTGAAGGAAAGTGAGTCAAGAGGAAAATTCCAATAAAACTGTATTCAAGCCAAAGGTTTGTTTATGTTTGTATGGATTAGTATTCACACATTTCCTGTTACTAGACTTCCTATTAGTGATGTTTAACTTTAACCACATATCCCACGTTAAGGAATAACTCTTAAAGTCAATTTCCTGATTAGGGTAAGAAAGGTCAAAGGTTAATTTTGCAGCCACATGGTTAAGCTACCAACAACTACTACACAGCCTTGTTTTAGCATATAAAGTTACTACAAATATTAGCTAAAGGAGGTGGCACGCTCTGGTGATTTCACAAAAGTGTTGGGAAAAAATAAGCCCAGAGGCTTATTCACTCAAAGTGACATTTACTCTCTTCACGTACACATACAAAGTATACATTGTTGGAGACACTTCTCAAACACAGTAAAACCAGTCTGGCAACTACAAACGTGAACACCCTTTTACATGTGAGTTTGTTATCACTGCCAGATTCCAACTCCTGTGCCCAGCTCTCGCCCAGGAAACTTCTGTATGTCCCATTATGGACGTTCTTATTCCAACTCTCCAGGAAGAATCAAGGCTTAACATTTGATTTAGTAAAGATGCTCTTGATGTTGGGTCACCTCATTACAACTATTGTATCAACTAAAATAGAAGGCTCACAGATAACTGAGCAACTTCAGTTTTAAAAGTCAAACTTATCCAAGAGCTAACGTTACTACCATAACCTCAACTCTTTTGGGATTCATTCTCTGTTCCCATCTCTCTTAAATTATCATTTACAGATGATCCATGTGGTAGCATTTTACACTTGTTGTGCATAATGAAAACATTGTTATAAGACATAAGACAGTGGAGACAGTCATCAGTGTTCACTTAGGATTTCCTGGCTACTTGAGAACAATGGCAAAGTATACTTCAAAAAAAAAAAAAAAAAAAAAAAAACACGCATTTAAATATAGATAGAAATAGGGGACATCTGTTTATTACACTTAGATATAGTTCAAGCCCAGTCAGAAGGAACTGTCTCTATTTGCACATTTATACTGCCTGCAAGTAAGACAATTTATTCACTGCTTATAAGCAAAAGAAATACAAGGGGACACACATGAACCATTCTTTATAACTTATTCACTTGTGGATTAATATTTAGAAGCCATTTTTCCAGCCACGTGACTGGAAAATCTAGTCAGACGTATAAGATCTGTTCTCAGACTAGATTCTGAAAACTGTAAAAACAGACATAACACTTTGAAAACATGTTGAACCGTCCCAACAAAACAATGAAATTAACTAAGAAATAGCAACTTTGGACAGAAAGGACAGTCTAATTAAATTTATTATGTTTTAAGTAACCTTCATTCATTCCTTTCTGCTGAAGTATATTTCTGTGTGGCTAAAGGTTCCATTTTAAATTTTAAAAACTACTTTATTTCCTAACATGCAGTGGAGCAGCAGAAGAGAAATGATATCAATCAAACTTACTGTCTGGATTTCTCCTGTCACATTCACACCACCTCATCACTTACAAGTGCAGCTCACCTGTCTGAACAGGAGCTGCCACTTTACTGTCCTCCCCCTCCTTCCTCCTCACTTCTCCCCTGATTTTGTTTAGCTTGATGATTGTTTTTGATTTGCAACTTCGACGTTTTATCAGCTTATTTTTATTAGTTATCTCAAAACCTGTAGTTCTAGGATCACTACATTTTACACTGTAAATGCTTTTGCAGAACGTGTGATAATGTTTCAGCAGTGCAAGCTCCTCTGATACAAATCTTCAGGTCTCAATATTAGACAACACACTGCAGATTTAACAAGTCTTTGCTATAGACCTACATACAGTGTAGGTCTACAGCAGTGACGTTTATTTACAACATCTCACTTTCTTCAGTACTTTTACCCTCTTCTTGGTGGAGGAAATGCCTGTACAATTGCACCTTGATAAATCACCGCATTTTTTTTCCCTGTCTTTTGTTTCCCTACTACTGTATCTGCATACACAATATCCAGCACAAACAGAATTAACAGGTAAATGATTCTGATAAAAATACCATCTTTGGCAGCCAAATTCACTGACATTCTGGGCTGTGAGTCTAGTATGTATACCACAAAGACGACAGCCTCCACCACCCTACAACCTGTATAAGGGATAAATGTTTTTATCACGAAGATGCTAGTTTGTGTCACTGCTACTGCTGTTCTCGGCAAGGGAGAGTTCAGGGAGGAAGACAACTTCAGTCATGTATCAATGTTTCATAACTCCCCAACTCATTGCACCAAAATCCCAGACAAATGGCCACTGCTCCTCAGTGGACGGTCCTCCCATCACACGGGCAGTGAGGTAGGTTATCTACGTGTCTCCTGTAAGCAGGCATATTGCATACTTCTAACAGTGATGGAAAAACTGCTGGTGTCCTTGCTTTAAATAACAGCAGAGCAACTAAACCATATAATCAGATCTTGGGAGACTTGGCTAATATGTTCTTTTGAGACAAAACATGTTCATTTCCTGTTTTTAAAGAAAGTGCCCTAGCCACAAAATTAAGGCTTACTCAAAATGCTCTAGTACAGCTTTGCATGACATCACAAAGCAATATATGAACATCTACAGAAAGCACCTAGAACTGGCATTAGTTTCATACTTCGGGGTGAAGGGAGAAGTCTGCCCTGTGGTTAGATAACACTACTGACAATTTCCTAGAATATACACTCACTGTATTCCTCATTAATCACTGTCCACTTCTGACAAAATAAAACCACAGAAACTCCAAGGTAGTTACAGTACATATACAGTAGTCAAGCCAATAGCAAAACTTGGCTCCATATCCCCAAACATAAATGAAAATTTTATCTGTTTAGTGCATGCTGTCTCTTTTATTAAAACTGAAACAGTGAAACAAAAGTCACCCTGAAGAGACCAAAAGAAACTTAAGTGTATTTTTTCTAAACATACGAATACTTTATGATCTATGGTTTCCATAGCGCGTATTTACTTTGTGCGATATTTTGAGTTGTCAGAGCAGGCATTAAACAGAGCAACAACAGAAAAATAGAAGACCAATTAGTAGCAGAGTTCTTCCATTTTTCCTTAGAACACGGTCATGACGACACACTATCAATGCATTCCAAGTACATACCAAGTATATTAATTTTTTGTTTGGACCAAGTGAGACTTCAACCCCAGAAAGTATCTGATATTTAATTTGAAATGAATTCTGGACATATTAGTATGTAGAAAAGCCTCAAAAACTACAAGTCACAGAAAGAGAAGCCAGATGAGGTAAATTTAGAAAGAAAATATGTCTTCAGTAAAATCAGTTGAACAGATTAGTAAATATCTTACTAATATAGAGACTGAGACACCAAGTCATTCATTCACAAAAATAGATTCAGAAAAGGCTAGAGTTGTCAGGGATTTCTAAAATCCCACATTAGTTTTTCATCTAATTATTATATTTGCTTCATCAGAATTTGCACTTACATTTAAAACCAATACTGAGACGCTATCACAACTTGCTTCTTCCTTTCAGGTCATGCTGGAGTAGGAAACAGTGGAGACCTGCTTGCTTAGGAGATGCACAGTATTTTTCACCTGTGTCTTTTCCAGATTCTGTTGTCTTCCAGTGAAAAGGAAACGAAACTATAAATTATTTAATTGTCTCCCAAGGGTCTACCTAACCTTTTCTTAAGTCCCACACTGCTCTCAATCAACCTCAACAGTAAGGTAAACTGAAAGCTTTCTTTGTTATTCAGGTCGATGGCACCTAAACGATGCCAAACAAAACTCAGAGCTCTTACGGGACAGATGTCTTTCTACCCCCTCCTTCATACACAACTAAAAAAAAAGTCTTATTTTTTCTCTCTCACTACTACTAACACCAAAGACAAGAAAAACAGCATCCAATTCATGTGATGATTTACACACAGTTTAGCTTCTTCTCACAAAAAAATAATTCTTCCGAGTATCCCTTTGATTTCTCATCTTGATTATTCACCTACACAAAGATATTTACCTCTTATGGTACAAAGTGGTTTCACATGGAATTTTTGTAATGCAACAATTCATAACCATAATCCAAGTTAAAATGTGTTATATAAATTGCTGTGGTTTCAAAGTTTACAGAAATATGTTTCCTAGAGCATTATAACTTCTTTTGTTATTACAACTAAAAAGTAAATTCACTAGGAAGGCTAAGAGTTTAAGCAAATAATTACACACTTAATTTTTATAGTTTTCTAAGGTCTTTAGAGTTCCTTCTAAACATTACAATTCAGATTCTTCCACCATTCTTCACACATACTGGGAAAAATATAAGAAACAGTTCCAAGAACAAATCATATTTAGATTCCGAGAAAAATAGAATGGCTTGGGTTGGAAGGGACTTCAAGGACCCCAAGCTCCAATCCCCCTGCCACAGGCAGGGCTGGCTAACTCCACATTTAATACTGGACCACGCTGCCTCCAGCCCCAGCCAAGCCGGCCTTTGACACCAACAGGGACGTTGCATCCACAGCCCTATGAACAGCCTGTTCCAGCACTGCAGACTCTCTTGATAGAGAACTTTCCCAATATCCAACCTAAATCTTCTCTCCTTAAAAACGGGTCCTGATTCAATGACTTTTCTACAATTCAGTGAAACTTTTCCATTGTATGCATTTTGCAGAATAGCAAATAACAAAACAGAGTTTAAGCAACTTCACTCAACAGAAGAGCAGAAAGTCAGTTTACCTTTGAAAAAAAATCTTTGAGTAACTCAGAGTCAGACAGTTAAAAAAAAAAAAGTCACAATTGTTATGGAAAGCATAGGAGCAAAATTCCACCTCACATTTCATTTCTGTAAATCCTGCTCTTGCTGAGCAAATAGCCAACAACATAAGAATTAACTATTCCTTAGAGTGGAATATTTCATGCTTATTACATATCAAATACCATAAGAAGGTTGAAAAATCAATGTAATTATGATACCCCCCAAACTTCAAACATCCCAAGTTTGCCATTGCAATGACAAAGATGTAAGCAAGTACTCAAACCACACACTTCTTAAAGGCATCGTTTGTTAACGACGGTGATTAGAATTTATGGCTCAGTGCTAGAAGGAAAGACAAGGGCAACTACTAGATTAGACAAAATGGTGGGGTTTTTTTTGTTTGTTTGTTTTTTTAATAGGCAAATAGTGATTTAAATATATTAAATCAGAGTATTGGCTATTTCATGAATGTTTAATAAAGTAAGGTGCAAATAAAAATACTCAATTTCTTAATTCTGTGCAGAAAACATCAATTTGGTTGTAGGAACCATGTCAAATCAAATTTTTACTAGGTATGAAAGAACCTGCATATATTCATGGTTTCCAGAGGCTAGTCATGTGCTTGAAATATTGGTCTTGACTAAGTAGTCAAGACCAATTGTTTCCAGAGGAAAGTAATTCTCAGAGGAAATTATTTGTCACGTTACTTCCAATCTGAAGATCTAAACACAATCTTTCCTCTAGCCTTTGGCATAACCCATAATAATTGGACCATAGGAGAGAGCAACAACAAAAAAAAAAAAACGCATGCCAAACATCACTACTGGCTTAGTCATTTGCTTTATCACCCTCCCATCAGGAATAATCAGTAGCTGATGTATTAAGTGACATGTCACACTCATTCACTGATGGAAGAGCAAGACAGAATGACATTCTGCTGATCATTTACAGCTATCGGTTGCTATAGGGCATTAACGTGTAATACATAGCGCTGTTTGAATTTCAGATGAGCAGATGGCCAGATGGATTAGCCTGTAAAATTAATATTCCAGACCATACACTATGGACTTTGTATGGGTACTGACTACTTCAAAATCTATGTCAGTTAAAGCATTTTATTCTTCAGGCTTTGCTTCTTATTTCCCACTCCAGTGCTGAAGCTTGCAACTACAAGAAGCAGTTCTAGAATATTTCTGTATTTTGACGCCACAGTTTACTCGACTATTTATTTCACAATGCCAGGAACAATTGCTTCTAGTGCCCACCTGGGAAAGCCAAAACTCATTTCTGGTTTACATGTAAATATTTGTACTACAGATGCACAATTATATGCACAGTGCATGGAAGCTAAGGATATAAGATGCCTATCTTTGGCAAAGGGTTTCAGAAAGATTTTTGAAATTATTCCCTACACCTCATTTCTTTTCAGAATCCTTTTCACAGCCTCCCCCATATTTAGCCTCCATATAACTTGTATGTGTGTATACAACTGACAGGTGTCATCTGTGAACTGATGAGAACAGGAATGCAGATACAATGACATAGGAAGGAGTAACCCACCTGCTTGCATTTGTTTTGACTGCACACTGCAGTAAGCAACCACAGCCTTAATGACAAGTTCCAGCAGTTAATAAGCTACAAATTTGTCACATTCCTGGGCCTTTCTGAAAAGCTTACCTCCGTTGCAATCTGTCTGCCTTGGCCTCTGACCCACTGCAGATTAATACAACACAAGTCTTGAGGGAAACTGCTGTATTTTAGTCACCAGCTTGATTACTATTGATTATCTACTTGCCTCTATGGTAATCTCCCTTTGACAGGAGCATTTCTTCCTGACTGCTCCTTCTGGGACTTAGGCTTTCTGTTTTGTTTGTTTTCAGATGGGTTCCAAGAAATCTATTCTGATTCTTGTTCTGAAAAAAGCAAGAGAGGTAACAGAAGAGAAAGTCTAAATTGTAGGTGTAAGCAGGAGCTAAGTAAAAAAGAAAAGAAAAAAAAATCCCTCATTGTCCCAGGATAACCAAGAAGGCTACTTTTGAAAATTTGACTATTTTATACAGCAGGTTTTCCTTTCCCTCTCTGATACGAAAAAAAATAAATGAAAATGAACAATATAGGTGTCATTGGAATATCCCCCAGTTATAATCTTGCTTAATAATGTGAGGAGTGAATGGATTCCTACAGTTATATTATGACATAGTGGAGAGCTGAGTTCAGCTAAGACAGATGACCCAGTTGAGCAGCTCAGTAACAATGAAGTTGGGCCTCCAAGCAGCAGATGAGGCTTTGTTTTATTTGTTTGACAGTAAATATCTGGCCTGTTGCTAAGCAGCCATGTCCAGAAACAAAGGCGTTTCCCCTGTACAGCAGGTAAATCTTTCACTGCAATTACCAAACAAAAGTGAGAACAGAATTGATCATTCCAAAACAGTTGGACACATTTGCTTCCTGCAGATGTTTTAAGCACTAAAAAATGTCAATTTGGGATCTCTCGATAGCAGCGTGAGAAGATTTCATATATATTTTAAAATGGCGATTTTGATAAATAACATGCTGACAGTCTTAGAAACGGACTGAAGTTTTCAAATTCCTGTCAGCTGTAAAATCCATACTTAAAAGCATTAGATAACCAGAGCCTCTCTCAGTGACAATGATCATTTACTAACATTCCCAAATTTGATGGAATTGGCACAAGCCCTAGGAGCATTCCACTCCTCCGGAATAGAAATAGAAATAACAGAGCATCAGAGACACAAAAGCTTTTGCAAGTGTTTTCATAATTATATACGTACTCTGTCAAGTCTTTTTTCTGCCATTGCTGACACAAAGCCAACTACGTACCCCCCCATCCCCAGGCCACAACCTGTGCACGACTTTTACCCTCGCACAGTTTATTTCCTTGCAAAAGCTGAAGACTTTCACAGGACCCACCTCTTATTTCAGGAAAAAAAAAAAAAAAAAAAAGAAGGAAATGCCAAAGCTACTCAAAAAGTACTTCAATATCACAGCTGTTCAGCTTTACACAGGTACTTCACTGAGAAAGCAGCACTCAGTTTTTTCTGCACAGATAGGGCCAAACTCTGCTCTCTTTCACCCTGGGGCATTCCACCAGCAACAAGGAATCTGCATGGGAATCGGAATCACCTCCAGAAGAAATTTGTTTTTAGATACCTGAGCTTAGAAACTGAAATCTGCTTGTGTGAATACTGTCATCATATATTTTCTTACAGCTAAGTGCCTGGGCTGTGTTGTTGGTGGTTGTTTTTTACTCTCAGAGTTGATCCACAGGGCATTGTCATTATGTCACTGTCTCACCTTTCAGTTGACAGACAGACTTCCTGCTGCAGAGACATTATTATTTAACCGGATCCACTCATCCTGCCACTGATTTGCTTTACTTTTGTTCCTGGCAAAGAGCAGCAGCTCTAGGTAAGGCTTTTTTTTCTTCTCATCTGGCTAATTCTTTCTGAACACTTCAGTAAATTAACCCCATGTAGTTCACTTAGTAAAAACAGGACCTCCTGAAAGGATTTATAAAATGAAATCACCTAGACCTTCCAGGCAGCCCTTGTTTTCCTTTCATTTTGTCCACTACAAGCTTAAGAAAAGACTCAGGAAGACAAACATGATTAATTCCTCATGAAATAGGAGCTGTAAGCACAACAGAATGAAAGCAAATGGAAGCAAAAAGGAGTTTTTAAACAAGCAATAAGGAGGACAACATGCCAATTCTGTTTCAGAACTTTGTAATGGAAATATCAATCAGCAATAATTTGATTGTAATTACATTAATTTTTCTAGGTAGAGTTACCCTTTTGAGATTGTTATCCATCTCAAAATTTCCATCTTCTATTTGACCACAACTCAATTCTTATCATAAATTAAGTTTAAGCTGCTTATATATATATATATACACATATACACATTTGTGTATATGGATGTATCTTTAAAACATATCTTAAACCATAAACTACTGCAAAATGAAAAGTAATAGGCTTCATACAAAGAGTAATGAGTGAAATTGTGCCATCTCAATAAGTCCAGACAAGAAAGTTATAATAGTCCTTCACATTAATCTACAAACCTGTCAATAAAATATATTCAGCTAACTGTATTCAATAGAATATTCTCTCTCCCACTTTGCCAGTTTAAAAACCTCTAGCAGGTAGTTTAAAAAAAAAAAAAAAAAAAAGCTTGAAAACATTAGGTTGTAGATGGCATTCATGTACCTTGAGAATCCAATCCCATCTTATGTAGCAGACAATTAAAAGATTCCTGTTAACCCAAAGAAATCTTGCACTCAGTATACAGTGAGCTTACCACTTAAATACCTATTGTCTTCTAACTACAATTAGCAACACAGTATGCTTAATGGTGTGTGCATCCCAAAAGAAAGATTCTCTTAACACTACAGCAAGCCAAATGTACCTCAGAGATACCAGGCAATCTCAGCACGATTAAATCAGAGAATGATTAAGTTGGCTCTGCAGGATACCGATACATTCAGCACCTCATCCTTTGGCATGGTATGTGACAATGCCACAGCAGTCCTGCAGCTGTTCACCAACAAAAAGCATCCATTCTAACGGGACTGCAGCTCTTTTATCATCATTCACATGCTTTCAGTTCCAAGCAAGTTAACATGCCTGACTCTTATGAACACTTACCAAAAACAGTTTCCGTAGAAGCTGAATATTCCTGCACAGTCATTTTAAGTGGTCTTCATTTAATTCCTCTAATCAATGGAGGACTAAAATATTTTGACAAGATGGGCTAATAGTATTCCCAAGTAATTAAGAGCAAGCAACAAACTAAAATAACTCATAAACAAGCCTTAAGTTAAAACATGCTCAAATGTGTGCTTTTAAAAAAGAAAACATGGTATAATTGAGAAAATTACATAATCAAGACATACTGGAAGGCAGTAGGTTAACATTACAAAGTGCTGATAAACTGAACATAATAGATCTACATTTTTGCACTGATCACATTCAGGCTGGGGGGTGGATAACTGACAACTAATTTTTTTGCATGGGAAACACAGAATCCTGCAAAAAGAATGGGAATTATCTATAGGGAGAACATATATGGGTCTGTGTGGAATATACACATTTTCTTCTTGCCTCCCTGCTCCCCACATACTCCAAGAATCACCAGTACAACAGTACACCTTTCATTATTACACCAGTCTTCATTAGTGCAGGATAGAAAAGGACTTGCGCCCTAAACCATAGCACTGAGGTGAGGAACAATTAGCCAAGCACAAAGGAGGAATCCACAGATTGATATCCTCAAGGATATGCTTTGTATGGGGAAAAGTAAGAAGCCTTCTGATTGTTAGAAGTTGGGCAAGTAGTAGGAGAACATCTTTACACTCCTCAATTAAGATTTAAACACAGAAGAGATTGTAGGGGAAGAATGACAAATATATGCCTAACCTACACGCGCTCTGAGATACAAAGCAGCATTAAAAGCCAGTGTGATTACCAAGACAGTCTTAATCCAGAGCACATAACTCTTTCCAAGCTAATCTAAGCAATGTCAACAATAACCTACATAGAGCCCCAAACTGCATTAACTCTTATACTGAAATTAACTTAGTTACAATTACCTTAGATACCTCAACACTCACTCCTCCATAGTCCACAACCACGTAGAAAAATCCTGACAACATTACCCAGTACACTAGTGGCAACAAGAACTCTTTCCTGAATAATTAACAGATTTTTCAAGCTGAATTAATACATTAACATCAAAGGAGAATTGGCAGAAACCACCTATGTGCAGAGAAAGCAAAAACATGAAGTACAAGCATATAGGACAAGTACGTCCGCAAGACAGCTTTGGCATGAAGGAGCCATACAGTGTTGGGCACACAGCTAGGCATGATTAGGAAAAAAAGCATTTCAGCCAGTCACGCCCCTCCATCAGTTTCCTCCATTGAAGATCTTCAATAGGATGACCAATGGCACAAACCATTAAGACTAATCTCTCCAAAGTCCCTTGTTGTATTAGTTACCTAGGCTCCCCACCCATACCGTGCATTCCATTCCCAGATCTCCCATAATCTATTTGGCACGGGTTCTGAAGTTATTGCCTGCCCTTCCATACCACTGTAAATAATTCCTTCAGCCACTGCTCCACCAACCGAGAGCTGAATATCAGCACTTCATGCTCAGAATAAGCCAAATCCAGGCCAGTAATGCACAGTACTAAAATGAGTACAAGCTCCCAGCCAAAACTGGTGAGTAGGTAAAACTATGCTTAGGAACCCACCCAGCAGCTGACACTCACTTAACCACACAATTAAGTGCTGGGTAGAGATAGCCGAAGAAATTCAGATAGCTCCAATAACCGTGCCAGACACACCAATAAACCCATGTAGCTTTTCTTTTTCACTTTAAATACTCAGTGTATTTAAAGCACTAAATTCTTGAGGTTAATAGCCTTAATTTCCATCTATAGACAGTACAGGATCAATTTTTTAGTTACATCTATAAAACTCAGCTTCCACTTTGCAAAAGAAAAAAAAGTAGCTCAAGACAGCTATAGTAACACAAACACCACACAGTAATTTAACTATAATGAAGTCAAAACACTCAAGAGAGTTTTTCAGCAAGATTTTTTTTAATTATAAACACCAGTTCCCTTCACTTTTAGCCTTCCTGCCATAGTCAAAAATTATTCTTCAAGCCAAAGATGTTCTGAAGGAGAACAAGACCATGAACTGCCAGTAGGCTTAGACGTCCTGCTAGTAATAATTCTGTAGCAGCAACCTATCAGGATACACCAGTTCACATTCCTCCTTCTCCCCACAAATGTCTTCTCTGTGATGGAATTTCTTTGGGAGGTCACTGCTTAAGAGAAAAAAACTATTGTCTGCAAGGAGATGCATATTCCAGGCTCCAATAACTAATCTGGAAAGCTTGCAAAGATGTTTTTAAATGAACGGTTGATAGAGGTTTGTGAGGTTTTTTTTTGTTTGTTTCTTTGTTTGTTTTTCAATATTAGATCTTTTACACATAGAATGTTACAGTGTGGCAGAAACGTTACCTGTTCTGAAAATAATCCAACTCTTGCCATTCTGCAGACTTACCAAGGGATCCTAACACCTAAAAGAAAAATTGTAATTAAAAAGTCAGCAATCCAGATTTAGAGATTAGACAGAACAAGACTGAGAATGAGTCAAGTACACCCCAAACTTAAATCAAAACTTTGCAAAACCTTGGGCTGCTGAAAAAGAAAACATCCACTCTTCTTCTTGTAAAAGGATGTTTATTCACATGTATTATTATTTAATTAATATTCCTCCTTTATTTTAGGTCTCTACAGCTGCTAGTACAGGTTAGCAGTATTATCACCTCTGTTTCTCTTTAAGACAGTCATCCAAATCAAATATGATACACTCATTAACTACCATATATAAAAGGAAAACTTCAACTTCTGACTGTAAAATTATGTTCAAAAGTAATGAAAGTAGCACAAATGAAAATCAACCCGAAAAAACTCCAGTTCCATGCTTTGACTCAACCGCTTAACCTCGCAACATAAGATGCTTAGCAGAGTTAGTTTTAGTGATCCATTCTCAAGACTAGAAATACAACTTTCTGATGAAATTAAATGTTACAATATTCTTCTGTATATTTCTTTTACTATGTACAGGAGGGCAAATTGAAAAAGTTAAATCTCACTGAGACCCAAATTCACCTCAACAACTTCAGGAATTTCTCTGGGGTGCCTAATTAAGAGTTCCATCAACAAAGGGTCCCTATATAAGTCAATGCTGAGAGACAGACAACTTGAAAGGATAATTCAGTATTGCTGCTGTCTAAAATTGCCTCTTCTTGTGGGCTACAGAACAGGGTTTTTAATCTCAGCTGGGTATTACAATTAGCTGAATTTCATTCTGGCCCAGCTCCCTAGGGTTCTTTCAGTGAAAGAATTTTCCTTTTCTTTCTTCCTTCTCAAAAAGCCATTTCTACTCACAAATCCAAGACACACATAGGATGGCAGCTCCTACCTTCCACTTGGCCTTGCAGGCTTCTGGCAACCTATGAAAAATACCATTCTTACTGGCTTTACAGCCATAACCATTGCTGCCACCTTACACAGTGTTCAATATTCCTGGTAGACTTTTCTAGCTTCAACTTCCAATTCACTCCTTTTCCAAGTCACTGCAACCCTCCAGAAGGAGTCTCAATAACATGAAGTGGAAAAAAAATGAACTGTTCACAATTACATGGCTCTGCACCCCAAACCTCCAACCCTTCGAGCACAGAGAGGTAAAGTACATCAGAGTCCAGAATGTTTCTATATATCCACAACCCAGAATCAGTCTACTCTGGAGCCCTGAGGACACCCAGGTTGCATAACTCTCACAAATGTATTCTACACCAGAAAACCACTTGTGAATTCAACAAGAAAACAAAGCCAAAAAAAACAGAAATAATTATCAGCTGCACATACCAATGTACCTTCTTCTCAGGATGTAGTTAACCACAAGCTAAGGGCACAGCCTTGCAGAACCTTCAGTAAACTGAAAAATACTGGACTTGTCTAAGTAAAACAGCATCTGTGTTAGCAATGATATGCCAACTACATAAGGGTCATTTCAGGATGCTAATCAAGAATTCTAAGCTTCCCAGGGTTTGGATAGGGGTGGGGAGAAAGAAAAGAAATGATTTCCCCACACTTCTTTCACTGACCTTTTTTTCCCATATGAAGCTGACATTTACAAAATAAAATTTTTCATCCTTTCATACTGCTTTCTACAGTATGTGAAAAACAAAGTAAAACTCAAGAAGATGATTTAGCTTTGTTTTACAGTCAAAATTCAGATCTACGTAGTCTGCAAAGCTTCAATGACTGAAAAATTTATGAAATTATGATGTGAAAACAAAGGAACAGAGAACTGAAAAGCCTACAGAAATAGAAATTGTTTTGTCCAGTGTCCTTCAACCAATATTTTCAAGAGTAACTAATGAGCTTGCTGTTAGGATACCTAAGTCACCTTTTTGGGAATTCATTTCCAGGAAGTGCTGAGTAGCCTTCCTCTGAAAATAAGGCTTCTTATAACCGTATATAGTTGGGAAACCAATAAAAATGGAGGCATGGAAAACTTTCTCTAGATTACCTTTTCAAACACCTACTTAACTACAATGCATTAAAAAAACACTCGGAAATGACAATGAAATTGTTAAGGGATTGTTATCTGCTACGTGGTTACGGTATTGTAATATTCCCTCAAGCAGCCTGAGAAGAAAACTAGGGAAAAAGAAAACATCGTCCAACACATGTAGAGTTGAAAAATAGGCAAAAATAATGCCTCCAGACATTTTTTCTTTGCAATGTCAAGACTGATACTTCTAAACTATTTTTTACATTTACTAGAAAAAAATTAACCATATATTTAATTTTTGGTCATTGAAAATCACTATTAAGAGTGTTCTTACAGCATTTAATAGGGTCTCCTTCAGATGCAGTCACTCTCCTGCAGTTACTGAAATCATACACATGAAGCCCATGGAAATTAATAGATCTCATCTGCATTTGTTTTAAGAGTTCTCATACTTATCGGGCAAGTGAGACTAGACAGGTGACTTCAATGAAGTAGATGCTTAACTGCCTTTGTAATGTACTTCGTAACCTTACTCACGACGTGTGACCTTCACTTGCAGTCAAACATTCAGTTATCCTAACACCTGAACATGTACTACAACCTATGTGAAAATGCAACCTCAACACACAAGGTTATGAACTGCTACAGGATACCTTCCAAGTTCACTGGGAACTTACAAGTTGCCAGCAAATTGCAAGACACAAGCAGCTGCACACAAGATGAAATCCTCTACCTCCAGGAGTTTCACTAAAGTTTTGCGTGATATATGTTCACTACACAAAGCTAAGTGCCCACCAATCAAACTGATACAAATGCTTCCAAACTGGTTATCTCTTCAGAAGATGAAGTGTGCTGTTTATATAACTTAAAGATTGCATCCTTGAATTCCTTTTTCACATAAAAAGTGTGAGGGCATTGCTTTATCACTTTAACTATGTGTTTCTTTGAACATATTTGTGCTTTAAAGTAAACACCAATGCTATTTTTTATGACTACTAAAATCAAAACACATTTTCCCAAATTAATCTGTACAATGGGCGAGAGAAGCCTTTGATTCAGTACCATAATTATAAACGGCACTTAAGTCAGACATACTAAAAGAGCGTCAGTCATTTAAAAACAAATTAACAGTTTGATTAATCAAACACCAGACTGTCAAGGCAGATAACATATCTGGTGGCTTTGTTCGGTTACCAAAAGGGTTTCACTTTAAGCACCACAGACTTCATCACCAAAATGAAATGTACTCGAACAGAACATTTCAGTTTACTTGAAACAAAATAAACTCTGTACCATCACAAGGTAAACTCTCAACAGGCCAAATTCTCTTTCATTTATGTGCTCACACAGGAGGAAAAGAAAATTTTACAGACATATTTCCTGTCTCTTTGAGGCCCACTTTTTGGGCAGGCAAATGCAATGGGATTTAAGACGACACGCATTAGGAGAATCAGGTTGTGCCTAAGAATCATACCAAAGTGGAAGAAGAAGAGTTTATTGACTAACTTAAACATAATACCAGATTCAAAAACAAGTGGAAGAGGCCAGAACATAGTAGAAGACAGAGTACATGCATTTTCACTCCTGAATCCTCTTCCCTTTGATTATTTTCTGTTCCAAGCTGACAAAACAGAGCCTGAGGATCAGTCTTGTCCACAAAAATTTGTTAAGAGCCTTAGCAGTAAACAAAATCTTAAACACAAAAAGTCTGCAAGCAATTTATTCAGCCTCACCACACAGCACCTCTCTGAACAACTAATATACTCCACTCCATTAACTTAAGATAAAATAAAGGACAGTGAGATTAAAAGACTTGTTCCATCTAAGAAAGAATGCCTACATAGAAGCAAGAGATCATGCGTGGCAATCTATTCTAAACATTAAACCATACTTGAGAAAATAACATTGATGTCAGGATACTAAAAATCTCAAAATGGAAAAGGGCATGTCATGTAGCTACAGTATTGGAGTAGAAAAATGCATCAGTTGTGATAATTCATACTAAAACATCCACGCACCTTCAGAATCATCACAGAAGATCTCAGCCCTGTGTCACAGAACATGGTATTTCTCTGTGCCAGTGGGATCAACTGAACTCAAGAAAATTTGACTGAAGTACCCTCCTCATTAATCCAGTACAACAGCAGCTCACAACAACACCCCTAGCACTAGGTGTCTTCGGATATGTTATATGGGATTTGTGAAGAAAAACAATGCTAGCCAACAAGCAAAGAAAGCAGACACTGACACGTCAACTGACCACAAAAGTCACAAATAAGAACTTCAGGAGAAAATGCTCTTCTGCAATAGCAATATCCAAATGCTCCTGCTGATGCTTAGAGGTAGTTAGAGTGCCTGCATTAGAAATAGTGTGGCCAGCAGGAGCAGAGAGGTGATCGTCCCCCTGTACTCAGCACTGGTGAGGCTGCACCTCGAGTACTGTGTTCAGTTTTGGGCCCCTCACTCCAAGAAAGACATTGAGGCCCTGGAACGTGTCCAGAGAATGGCAACGAAACTGGTGAGGGGTCTGGAGCACAAGTCTTATGAGGAGCGGCTGAGGGAGCTGGGATTGTTCAGTCTGGAGAAAAGGAGGCTCAGGGGAGACCTCATTGCACTCTACAATTTCCTGAAGGGAGGTTGTGGTGCAAAAGGGTCTGGCCTCTTCTCCCAGGCAAATAGGACCCGAGGAAACGGCCAGAAGTTACGCCAGAGGACGTTTAGGTTGGATATTAGGAGAAACTTTTTCTCTCAAAGGGTGGTCAGGCACTGGAATGGCTGCCCAGGGAGGTGGTGGAGTCGCCGTCCCTGGTAGTGTTCAAGAGGCGCCTGCATGAGGAGCTACAAGATATGGTTTAGTAGCTTGTGGTACTGATAGGAATGGGAGGGTGGTTGGACTAGATGATCTTGCAGGTCGTTTCCAACCTTGTGATTCTGTGAAACAATCTGCTTGCTCCAGATTAGTTTTCAACATCCTGGCTGTTGTAAACAGCCTGAAAACATCACTGAAAGAGAAGCAAGAGAGATTCTCACTGTATTGATTCACCTACTATTATTAGACACTGAAAGACTGCACCTATGACAAGCAGTTGTAGTCACAAAGCAGCATCAAGGAACAGATGTGTGCTTCTGGGGATAGGCCTGTTTTCAAAAGAATGATTCTAAATGCATATCCTTTGCAGTGTCTGATCTGGAGCCCATTTCCAGCATGGCAAGGAAGGATAAAATGGAAGTATGCCAAGTACACCAACATAAAACCTCTAAATTCATAGCAGACAATTAACACGAATGGGAATAGAGACCAATTCGGGATTAAACAGCAGCAAAGGAAAATTTTCAAGAAGCAAAACCCACCACCACCTCATGCACCAAAGATCTTTGTCATGATTCAATACACAGCCTGCATAATATCTACTGATGTGTAATTAAAGAAAAAAAAAAAAAAAATTGTTTCTTGCAAATGGTGTTTTGAAAAACTGATAAATTCTTGGCTTCATTCCATCACTGTTTTTGATACTCACTCATTTATGATTACAATTCAAACTTTTAACGCCTCTCTCTATATTTCCAACTTAAAACATACATTATTTGGCTAGTTGCTTTCTAAATGGCAGGGAAGGTTCTGCCTACGGAACTATTTGTGAGACAGAAGAGTCTGGTTTGACTTCATACGTTTTAATATTCAATGTTGTCCATTGATATGCTAATGATGATTGACTATGAGAGACAAAGATGCGCAGAAAAATACATGGCCAGTGGAATATTCCACAGCACATTCCAACAAGCGCCCTTCTAAAATTGCAAAAAAAATATCAAAAAATAAATCAATGCAAAAAAGAAACAAAAACATAAGCCTCTGCTAAAACATGTTAAGAGTGAAATGAAGACCATGGGTTATAGGAAAAACTCAAGTCTAACAGTAAAAGCATTTCTCCTGCTTACACTGGCGAAAATACAGAAGGTTTCAAAGAAAACATATATGCTTTTTGCCAATTTATTACAGTAGTTCTGCTAAAAAGACTTTGCAACACAGGTCAAAAATCCAGTGATATATGAACCATAATGTTTTCTGAGGTTTGGCACAAGTATGTACTGAAAATTATGGCTGCTTATCTAATCTCTGAAGCTTCCTTTCTTTTCCCTTCACAGCCTCATCCCAATTTACTACTACTCCAAAGAGCCCTTTTAGATGCTTTTAAAATATAATAGTAAATTCCACTGTAGAGATTTTTTTCCACCTTCTTACCACAGACATTAGTCTGGTAGCTGTTTCAAATATCAAATCTCAGGAAAAGAGAATTATTCGTTCTTTGAGTGAGGCTTTTGACACTGCCTCCCGCAACATCCTTGTAGTGAAGCTTAGAAAGCGTGGGATAGACAAGCAGCTGTCCTGTGAGGTGGACTGAGAACTGGCTGACTGGCAGAGCTCAACGCAGAGTGATCAGTGGCAGAGTCTGGTTGGAGGCCTGTAGTTAGCAGTGCAGTCAGTGCTGGGTCTGGTCCTGTTCAACATCTTCATCAGTGACCTGGACAAAAGGATACAGTCCACTCTCAGCAAGTTTGATGGTGATACAAAGATGGAAGGATGGGCTGACATTCTTTTCAGCAGTGCCCAGCAACAGGACAAGGAGCAGTGGGCACAAACCAGAACACAGGAACTCACATAAGATCATAAAGAAAACTCTCTTTACTTCAGGGGTGACAGAGCACTGGAACAGGCTGCCCAGAGAGATCATGGAGTCTCCTTCTCTGGAAGTATTCAAAACCCTCCTGGATGCTTTCTTGTGTAACCAACTGCTTTAGCAGAGGGTTGGACTCCATGATCTCCAGAGATCCCTTCCAACCTCTATGATTCTGTGACAGTGAACTTTTCCAGAAGGCCATCCCAGCTAAAACATACACTACAAGTTCACTTGCTCTAATCTGGCACACTAAAACATATATTCCTCACTGTTCACAAGAATTTGCTAGAGTCTGAACCACTTCCTTCATAAATCTTAGGGGTGCAATAAAGAGAAATCTTTCACAGTATGTCACTGTGAATCTAATTCCATTAACAACTTCATTTCAACAGAAACTGTGGCCCCTCCAGATATGTGCTGCTGAGACTGCAGGATTTTCTTTTCCCCTTTGCATTACTTTTAAATAAGACTCATACAACATTGCAGAACAATAACAGTCAAAGGAAAAAAACTGTTGTAGAAGGAGTTGTAATCAGCAGAATTGCAGAAAAAGGGGAGTAACTTGGATTATTTCAATAGTTTTCTCACACTGGTATTCACTGTATGTTTTGAACAAACATTTAAGGAAATCATATCAAGAGTTTCTCAGACTTCCTGCTTCCTTTGCAACATTCTTGCTCTTCTGGTCTGAGTACTGTAGAATAGATTTAGCTCCATATTCGTTTTCCACCTTTAGATCATGCTATCCAAAGGGCATTTGAAGGAGAACGGCACCACGTCAGTTTGAGCTAGTAGAATCAAACTGCATAAAGTGAGAATCTCTGGCCACAGCAAATATACTGGGCTGGCCCACTCTTCACCTTTTGAATTTTACTAGTTACTTCCCATGTAATAATCAAATAGCAGTTGTTTGGTCATCTGCATGGGAAGCTACTCTGTTTTAACATTGTTTCAGACATCTGAAAAGTAAACATCAATAAACACTGACAGTGAAAAGCTCCCTTGTTTGACATCAGCTGCTGAACACATCTTGCTTCTGCCCAAACACTAGCCAGTATAAAACCAGACAAGGAAAACAGTTCAGCTACTGGTTTGAGTACAGTGGTATTAACCTTCTTTTTACTCACCACAATGTAAACAGCTACAATTAAAGTAGCACTTGACCATGCTCCCTTACAGTCAAACCTGAATCCACTTGGCCACTCCTATTGTGGCTTCCCCTGACTGTGGGCTTCAGGAAGGTGACCTGACAGTGTCACACTCAGACCTCTCATCTTCTATAGTCACAAAGGGGCAATAATTCAGGGCCACATCTACTTTCTGAACGGCAGAGATTCAGAAAAGAGGGCGTATTACTTAAAAACAAAGGAATTAATTATTTATTACATTACTGGCAGAACTCTGAATCTAACTTACACGTATAAAAGTAACATCACCAAACATTCAAATGCAGCTTTCAGTGTATGTCTGTGATCAGGAAAGGGAAAGTGTATCACAGGAAGATTACAGAATCTCTCATTAAAAAAAAGGTTACTAACACACCAACTTAAAATATCATGATGTTGCAATATCTGAAGGTTCCAAATAAACAGAGGGCTTCTTGTATTTAGTATTTTAGTGATGTACGTTACAGAATATTGCTAGAAAGAATACTCTACTTAAACAAAAGAAGAAAGAGAACAAGAATTAGTTTTCAGACTACTAATGCAAAACTGATACCTGGCTACACTAGAACAGTACACACAAAACATCCACTGTAATGCTATAACATGATGGAAAGCACAGCAATAATTGGAGGGTAGCAAAATCCTAGAATGCAGCAAGTAAAGATAAGCCCAAATACAGCAGCTGTGAATATAAAAGCAAGGAGAGGGGAAGAAAAAAAAAAAAAAAAAAAAAAAAAAAAGTCTGCTTACCCATAGAAGACATCACACAGACACACAGTGATCTCCAACAAGAACCCCATACCCACTGTCAAACCTTAAATGAGGTCTGGGAAGGGGAGGATCCTGGCTGCAACCCTTCCCCTCATTCAGGTGCATTGCATGCAGCTGAGCTCCTCTGGGTTGGCCTTGCCTTTCCACCAGGTGCTCAATCACTGGTTCGAGCCATGGCTTAGCATTTCTGTGACACCCATCAATGTATCTTCCACTGCTAAATCACAATCACAATTTCTCTTTGTTACTCCAAACACTTTTTGAATGTTTGAACATACATCATTTACTTCTTCTGAGAAGCACTGTATATACATGGATTTTCATATTTTTGGACAGCACAACATTCCTTGAAATTATTCCAAACCTGAGTAACGGTTTTAAAATTAACTCCAGTCACAGCTTCATTCATCCTCAGTCATGACCCAGCCCTGGAAGGGGCTGGAGATCAAAATCATCCAGGCTCACATGTATTCTTACATAAGAGTGGTCATACCAGGTCAGACCAAAGGTCCATCTAGCTGGATATCCTGCCTCTGATAGTGGCCAGTAGCAAATGCCTGAGGAAAAGTATCAGCAAGGCAAGCAGGCAGCTATCCTTCCCTCAGTTATGCTTCCAACATTCTGTGGTTTCAGGGCTTCCTCTGAGCCAGAGGCTCACAGTTTTGTAATGCTGGATTCAAATTCCCAGCCCTTTACTTTGTACAAAAACAGGAGAAAGAAATGTTTCACACTTAATTAATTCATGTGATAAGCAAGATATGCTTTTTTAGCCTCAACACAATTTTAGGCAGATTTCCATGTCACACATCTAGACACGAATACCATCGATCTTCTCATTTCGTTTGCTGTTTGAAGTTGCAAAGAATCCACAGTTTGTCCATAACAGATGCCAAAAGCCTAGAAACTTATTACACACTGCTCACAGTGTGGGTTCAGATACATTATCAGCATAAAAAGAAAAAGGCAAATTAGGCCACAGTAGGAGAACATATTTTTAATATTGCAGTCTGCAGCTTGCATCTCTAATTTAATGCTGCCATTTCCCAAAGTTGTGCTGTATCATTCTCTACTGCTGAAATGAAGAGATGACAGTGAGCTAAATTTTTACAAGTGACTGGGCAATGCAAGCTGTCAGTCAAGATGATGAATTCCAGAGGGACCTTCAGGACCAAAGGGAATGAAACATTTTCAAAGAATTCTTTAGGTTTTCATGCTGACGGAAATTAGGTATGAATCTGTTCCATATATCAAACCCAGGGAAAAAGGAGATTTTAGCGCATTGTTCCAAAAGAACAGAAGGTAGAAATACTCAACATTTTGTAAGCAAAAGCCATGTAATTGCTATAAACTGTGTGCGGTCCTGTTGGTTACATACACACCACACACAGTCCTTACCAAGAGGATTATCTGTGCCATTATGGCTACTCTCTGGAGCCGATGGAGGGTTACCTTATGTATCATATCCACTGTTTATTCCAGATAAAACAGAATTCTTGAAAGTAGATATTGCAAAGAAATACAGTCAGCAAAGAAAAAACATGTTGCAGAGCTCATAGTTTCATGACCTCTTTCCAAGACTCTGGTCATCTGGGGCAACTATGTTTTGCTTTCTTTAAGGAGAATCTCCTTAAAGGATTAGTAACTGATATTAAAAGATACCTCAGAGACGATGAAATTTTAAGCCATATTTTTCTTATGAAGTTACGCATTTTTCCATTTAGGAAGCAAAAACACAAGATAGTTAATATATATGATCAGTTTTGGCCTGGACAGATGGAAGCAGAAAGGAAAAACCCCAGCACTGGCTGACTTTGAACTATATAGATGTCCAATTCCAATAGTTCCAGTACTCTGACATTTTGCACTACTATTCAGAGGAAATGCACTTATCAGAATTTGCCTCGTAAAATTACTGATGAGTTCCCACACTGAATGCTTACTTTGCTAATATATTCAGAGGATGTACCTGCTTGTGCCATAAGACCAATCATCAATGAGGCATCATCTGCTCTGGCTGCTAGCAACGAAGTGGCAAGTACACTAGAAAATAACTCAGAATGATAATTGAGCTTGTGATTATTCAGCCAGCATTTCATTTAAGATGCTCACAGCAGGTCATTTTAAGTTGTCCAAAATAAGCAGTCTGCTACCATTAGATATTTCCCTCAAGCAAATGAAAGAATTCACATTACACGAGGCTTTTAAAAGTACTACATAATAGTCAGTTTTAATGTC
Source organism: Lagopus leucura (assembly GCF_019238085.1). Lineage (NCBI taxonomy): Eukaryota > Metazoa > Chordata > Aves > Galliformes > Phasianidae > Lagopus > Lagopus leucura. The sequence goes on along the minus strand of NW_024962334.1, from coordinate 38,284,211 downwards.
AGCAAATTGTTATCAAAAATGGCAAAAAAAAAGCTGCCCTTTATGATGGATATTCAATATGTTTGGGCCTCTTCTGCATTTCTTGGCTTGTTCTGGGTCTCCATTATAATCCAAACTATTGTGTTACTTGAGCAAACAAATTAAACACAGCAATTAACTGGGAAGAAGGTGTCTGTGATTCTTACTATCCTGAAGTGGAATTAGTAAGCAGTGGCACTCATGTATTGAACACAGTTACTGTTAGATGTTTACTCAGCAACACTGCAGGGCCTTTAAACTTCATTTACATTGGGTAGTTTTTAAAAGGAGAATCAATACGATTGATTGATTGCGACTAAGATGATCAGGGGCCTGGAGCACCTCCCCTATGAGGACAGGCTGAGGGAGTTGGGCTTGTTCAGCCTGGAGAAGAGAAGGCTGCGGGGTGACCTCATTGCAGCCTATCAATACCTGAAGGGAACCTACACCCAGGAGGGGAGTAAACTCTTCAAAAGGGCTGACAACAGCAGGACTAGGGGAAATGGATCCAAGTTGAAGGAGGGAAGATTTAGGTTGGATGTTAGGGGGAAGTTCTTTACTAGGAGAGTGGTTAGGCCCTGGAACGGGCTGCCCAGGGAGGTTGTGGATGCCCCGTCCTTGGACGTGTTTAAGGCCAGGTTGGACGGGGTCCTGGGCAACCTGATCTAAATGTGTATGTTTGGTAGCCCTGCCAGGCAGGGGGGTTGGAACTACATGATCCTTGAGGTCCCTTCCAACCCGGGTGATTCTGTGATTCTGTGATTCTGTAATACTGCATGTGTCTGTAGCATCTGAGATACATACAATTGCTGAACTGAGTAATTAAGCAAGCTTCTAATTGCATTTTTATCATTATTTGTTTAGGAATGATTTTAAATGATAGGAATCATTTAAAAATTAAAAACAAACAAACAAACAAAAACCAACAACATTTGTTCCTCACACAGAGGAAGAACTCAGAATCTGCTCTTGGAAATACAAGATGCATGAAGAAAACACCCAGTTGTTTCAGTTTCACTTTTTGTTTTGACTGTTCTGAACCAGGATGCCACCAGACTCACTTTATGGTCATTATTCCTACGCTGGAAGAAGCAATGAATGTTTTTATGTTTTATCCACGACTTCAGTGTTTATACACCATTTTCATATCAGTAGTTATCTTGCAGACATCCACAGTACTTCTTCACCAAGCTCAAATATCCTATTCTGTCAGATAGTTAATGTGTTTTTCCTTTTTGAACTTAAATATTACCACAGTCGTCTATTTTTTGCCTTCCAGAGGATGCAAACTCTGGATTTGTTGTGATTCCTCCAGCCTGCCAAGTAGTAACATCTTGAAATACACTCGGTGTCACGTTAAGGATTTATTCAAACATCACTTCCGCTTTCCTGGATCTTTGACTCATCACTAACAGGAAAACTTTCTAGAAAATACTAAATATGGTATTTCTTAGAGGAAAAATTGCAAGCTTGATCTTCTTCTGATACATTAGTGACAGTCCTAAGCCGCAAGTATAATATATCACAAACCATGAATTAAAGATTCCTGATGAACAAAGTTCGTAAATGTCTTTCATATGATGGGCAATATTGTTCTTTCTGTAAATTGAACTGATTGCTTTTAACTGTGATTTTGCTGCATAATACTAGGAGTTCTTCATTTTTTAAAATATAAAATAGCCATAATAATTACTTATTGTGCTTATATTTTGCATACGTTTGTAAGGAAGATCAAGTTAAATGCAGCTTCATACTCAGCTTCCAAGACAATGGCTGGACATTCTGGAAAAAAATAATTTTAAAAATCAGTTGTAACCTCATTTTTAGTATGTGTGGAATTTTGTTCTCATAAATATTCGATCTTACAGTGCTTGGAACAGACCTGCTTGAGTCTAAAACCTCAAAAATATACCAAAACTATAATAGCCCACATGTTATTTAGTTTATATTTTAAAAAAAATGAAATAAAAAGCCACCTTGAGATGTGTAGAGGGCAAGAAGTAGGAGATGAATAAAAACACCTACTGCACATTTCTGCTAAAATGATCAGTTTAAATTATTGGGGTTGATATTTAAAGGTTTGATTTTCAGGAAAACTCAGCATTCAATATGAAGACACCTAACTAGTGGATAGATTTACAGAGGACAGAAATGCATGTGTTTGATTTCCAAGGCCAGAATCCGGCAAGCCATGGGGCATTCTGGCTGCAGCAGTGCAGCTCTTAAGCATGTGTTTACCTTAAGCATGTAAGTAGTCCCACTGAAGTCATGGAGCCAAGTGACCACTCAAAATCCCTCACGTCACTTCACATGCTGCAGGCTCAGGGCCAGAATTGTAACACCTCACAGGAAAGACCCCAAAAGTAGTGGAAAGGCCTGAGCACATGTCACAAATCCGCCATAGGTACTGAGGCTTGAGGAAATTAAGGAAAGTTTGTTTCCGGCTTGACTGAGAGTCTTTCAGTAGTTGAGACCTCACTCATTTGTGCTTGTTTGAGAAAGAAAGAATGTACATCAGGTCCAGCTTTACTGAACAGAAAAGGGAAAAAGCAATACCAATGATAAATATAATTATTTTGAATTCTATGTCTTCCCTTCCAGTAATTACATTTAAGCTCTGCAAACATCTTTGCCATCTCTGTTCCTCTCTTTCTTTCTCTTCTCTGCTGTCCCTCATGCACAGACAGCTGCACATCAGCTGAGCCGGCAGGCATTCCCCCTGAAACTTCTTATCCCAGAGGTCCAAGTTCCTGTTTGGCTTTTCCACAGCCTTGGACACTGGCCTCGTATTATTTCTGCCATTACTGCATAACGAGAGGCCACTGTTCTCTCCCTTTAACCTAAGCGAAAAGCGATTATTGCTGGTGAAGAACAGCTGGGCAGATGCCACCTTTAATAAACAGAAAATAAAACACTGCAAGAGAAACTGCCCTAAGGGCTGTCATAGCACCACTGTAAACCATCCATCCTAACTGGGTCTGTGATCACTTCACAGGTAAGAGGTGGCAGCCACTACTGCCAACAGGAGTTGTCCGCTCCTATACTGCATGATCACACCTCTTTCAAGTCTTCATGGCTGCCGTTGTTCCGTGACAATTGGCCTGCTCCTGCACCACTCACCTATATGAGTCAGGAATACACCACCTGGTTTTACAGCTTCCATAGGTAGCACTGTAACAATGCATCCAGGAGACTCTGCTTTCATTTTATGCAGTCTGACATCTGCCCTGCTGCAAGCTCCCCTGTCAGGTGCAGTAAGCACTGGTCAGTGGTGCCAAAATGATCACGTGAGTTGCAGCTCTACATCCGATGGCATCTTTCTTCTACCACATGCAGAACTTCACACAGCCTTTTACTCCCAGTCTGCACTCTTGCACACATACACGGAGCTGTGCCAGCATTCTCCACCAAAAGAATATTAACTTTTAGGAATTTATCACTTGGTCAAGGTCCGTTGGATAAAAAGAATTAAAGCTGCTCTTTAAAATGATGCAGATTTATATTATGTGTAGTAAACATCACACTGAAAATGCAATAAAAAAGAAAATAACAAAAGCATTCCAAGCCAGCAGCTGACAGGCATCAAAGATTTCACTTCAGCATTATGTCAAAAAATCACGATGCTTTAAGGCTTGTCAAGGCATGAGTACATCTCCAAAGCAGATGTCTTGACTCTCAGGACTGCTGAATGGCTGGATTATAGAAAACTTACTCCCCCCCAATTGTTTTTTTTTAAAAAGCACTCAACTTACACACCTAATATTCTTAGGAAACAAAAAGGATTTATATAAACACAGCAACAACATAGTTACCCTCACTTTTAGCTTCACTTCTAATTTGGTGTCTGTATCTCTAGACATAGCACTCTTTTTCTCTTCTCCTAAGGATCTTACAAAACTTTCTTGGTGTGTTCTCTTGGTTCACATTCCAATTGCTCTACAGCTTTAAGCAATCACTACATTCAATGACATTTTTCCCCATTTGTCTTTGCGTAGCTCATGCTTTTATATATACATTAAAATATCTATCAATACACTCTACAAGAATCTATCAGGTTAAGGATAAAAAAAAACAAAAACATGTAGAGCTAACAAGGAAGGAAAAAGAAGGAAAAAGAAGAAAAAGGGAAGGGTAAGGGAAGGGAAAAGGGATGGAATTATAGTCCAAGCTAACATGTTAGCAAGCATACTACATAACTGTGATGTAAATTTAAATTTTGGGAAAAAACAATGTTCTCCAGAAGTCAGTGAAATTCAAATAGGTGAATTTTTCAGTTTCAGTGGCTTTACTTTAGTCTCAGCATCATTTGAAATGACCAAAAAAAAAATCACTAATAAAGCATTTAACTATATAAAAGATGTATTAATTGCATAAAGATGTATAAAACTAGATCTTATTGGTTTTACAAATCAAATTATATCTAACTAGTCCTATTAACTTCAAGGTTGTAGGGGAAATAGCCATTTACATGAGCTATAGCAGCAATATATATCTAGATGCCTTGAAAGCCTCTGACAATTTTTTGTTTGATAGATTTACACATACAATATCAAATTTAAGCTGTCCTAAGAAAAATTCAGAGACTGGATAAGAAAAAATTAGTAGATTAAACAATTAGTTTATAGACAGAAAGCATATCAGAATATATCCATCTGAACAAAAGCCTGAACACCTTCTCCTGTGCAGATGGAAATCGTAGTGACCTCAGTCCAGATTTATCGTGCAGAATACTAACAGTTAACTGAGGTGCTTAAGTAAGTACCCTCTTTTCTCAGGATCCTTCTGCTATAACAAAGAAAACATAAACACCTCCAGAAACAATTACCACATTAGAAGTGCTGGTGGGCTTTCTAAGGAAGTGTGCTCCATATGTGTCTAACTGCAGAGAATGGATAAAATACAATATTCTTAGCAGATATCTCAGTCAAGTGTTAAAGTAAGGCATGATAAATCCAGGCTATAGCATTTGGCCAAAAACACCTATTAGCAAGCACTGTAACTTCAGGAAAAGACTGTTAGCATTACTGACTCTTTTAGAGTCTGTTTATGCTTCAGCTAGGATTAAAAGAGCAAGTAAATTTTAAGAGGCTATGATGAAAAACTAGGAATTATTGAAGGTGTGGGGAGATCTAGTTGGAATAAATATATTGGCACACATAATTACAATAGTTCTGGAGTGCCTACTCTTGACTAGCTGAATATGTAGTCAAGCCTTCAGTTATAATAGTTTGCTAGGTCAGGGAGCCATAAAGGAAGATGGACATGGTTCTCAGAAAAATCCTGTAGTGCAGACTATCAGCCTTAGACAGCTGATTTGCCCACTGGAGGTGCTCATCTATCATTAGGAGTTACTTAATTCTGATCTTTTATGCTTCAGCAAAATATATATGAAATAAATTGTGGATTCTGGTGCACTTGGGAAAAGAACAAATAATGACTTAGTATTTTTATTTATTTGAGACAAGTTAATATATACCTCACAGCATTTTCTCATTTCAGTAGAAAAAGCTGATGATCCACATGTAATTCAAATTGTGCTTGATGGCCCACCTCAAAACTAGCATTGACAAGCCACTCAGCTGGCTCACCCACAAAGAAAGAACTTGGGAAGAGATTCCTTGACCCTTCAAAAACCAACAGCAACTTCCGAAAAAGAGGACAGAAATGGAATTACTGTCACAAATTCTGAATGAAGAAGATCATATTAAAACGGCTTAAAATAAACTGAAAGAATAAAACAGTATCGTGGACAAAAGAACAAGAAGTTTCTAGGAAGTGGTAAAATTATCACTATTGTATGTAAACACAAAGGTAGACAAGTGGTGTTCAGTAAATTTGAAGAGCGTCCATCAATTTTGCACCCTTGATGCTCTGTTAAGCTTTCTGGGAATCACTGGAAACTTCAGACTAGTCAAATGGTTCCTTTCCAACTCTACAAACTACAGTCTAACTGTGATGTTCACAATGCTTGAACAGGTGTTTGGATTACGTGACCGCCAAAGGTCCGGTTTAATGACGACTTTGCTAATGATGGTGACTATGCTGAAAAATAGTATTTTGTAGCTGAGAATTCACTCCATCAAGTAGTGTTAATGTGTTCCTTGTATCTGCTGTAGTTTCCATGGAAATAAACAGGCATTACTTTTGGAGCAGTCTACATACAATTTCCTTTTAATGCTGATTCCATTATATAACAGCTCTTAGAATGCATTCCTAGAATCATATAGGTTAGGAAAAATTTCAGTCTGTAGGATTTCAAAGGCTATCGGTGTCCAAGCTTCCTGCAGCATAATTTCACTAATCCTACATCACCCCTGACAGATAACTATCTTGTTGAGTCTTGCATATTCCAGTGATACTGGTTACAAAACAGCCCTTGGCAGACTTTGCTATTGCATAATTGCTCCTAAAAAGGGACCTGAGTTGACTCTGCAGAGTTTGAAACTTGCCAAATATCTCAACCTCTTTCTTATAAAGTGAAGATTAATCTGAATTTGGAATCTACCCTTCTTAAAATTGAAACTCACCAGACTTGAAAAGGTTAGGCTTCCTTAGACTGATACTCAGTACTGAGTATGAAGCATGGAAGGCTTTTACTGTGCTCTTTGCACTTTCCTAAATACCTTTCTTTCTGAAAGCACACCATTTTTTTTCTATTTTCTACTCCAGTCCTACCTTCGCATCCCCTTCACATAAAAAGAAGTTTCAGTGACTGAATCCTTAACCTGACAATGAATTCAAAACTAGAAAGGACAGATTTGTCTATTGATACTTTTCACCAGCAGATTGCAAGGCTTTCTGATTCATTCTTCAAATATGAATTTTCTTCTTCCTGCTGAAGTTTATGGCTATTCATTTTTATTGTTTTCTTATGAAGCAGTTGAAGTAATTAATGACAGTAATCCACAGATATCCTTTGAATGCTCACAGACATAATCAGATCTATTTCATTACATATCTTTAGATTTCAGAACACAGTGACAGCATCTATAGCATTTCATTAGCCTGGAGCATATGATTTCATTTTCTACTATCACAGCAATAAGCACTCCTCAGATTAGAAAAGGACAGTGCTATCAACAGCAACGTTCACACTACACGCACTCATTCAGATTAAATGACAGCAATGAGTGGTTAGAATTAGTAACACTCTCAGGGTTTGAAGAAGCTACTGCCCCCTAAAACCTATCTTGCCACTACGAAACACATTGCAGTTTTACCCAAAGGTTCTGTAAGAGTCTTTTTACATGACTGCAGGAAGCTGTTGATTAGTAATAGGAATGTTAAATTCCAGTGCTCACTAAATTTTTTTATCCCTCTGGAATATTAAAAAAGCCCAGTGAAGTCTCAGTTGCTATTTGTAATTTATAGACAATGACAGTGAATAAATGTTTCCGAGTGTTTTGTTGATGCTTCAGTCAGCATTAGTAAGAACGAGCAATAGGTAGAGATCCAAACAGAAAAAAGACTTGCTCTGAGCCAACAGTTTCCTGCCCTCAAATACAGGGGAAAAGCCACCTACACAATATGGGAGGAAAAATAAACAAACAAAAACAGAAAAGCTTTTACATGCATGGTAAACAAGAGCCTTTGCTGATTCTCGGGTCTTTCTCCTGTGTTTCAGAATAATCTGAGCTGTCAGTGTTTACTCTAATGCTAGATCAAGTCAGGAATACGTGGTAAATTAGGAACAAGTATTTAAAGGCACTTATCACAATAAATATCATACATATCCTTAAATCCTGAATGTATTTCAATGCCAGGGTGTTTGTTAATATAATTATTCAATGAAAAAAAAAGTTGAAATTATGCCCTACTCCATTCTAAAGAGAATCAAAGCTCAAATCATTGTTTCATTGACTGGAGAGGACAAGGGAAGTTGTCCTCATATGATTCAATCCTTGATCAAGGGTCTTGCTGCCTAAGCTAAAAAGCAGCACAGAGTTCACAAGCAGAAAGTTACCTTAATATGTAACTTGAGCTGGAAGAATTCCCTATGTGTTGGTAGAATGTACAAAGCCTAGAAGCCTACAAGATATTTATCAATATATTTTTGCAAAATATATTTCGAAGGCCTTCTCAGTCTTTTTATTAGTAACAAGAGGCTGGAGATAAGCACTACCTGTAACCTTACTAGGATGACCCAAATCTCTGTTACACTGTTGTATAATTACTGACTAGTAGATCCATAGTTCCAAAGTCTAATGGCTAGTTCCCAAATTATGGCGCAAAGCTAAGTTTCATCCTGCATTTTTATATACATCAAATTTGCTATTGCTCTCAGTTAAATCTATAAAGGTGTTCTGTTCATGGCAAGAAACAGAACTGTGCCCTATACCACTGTGCTTCAACATACCAATCTGTAAACAGACACCTATTTAAAGAATTCAAGTGAGTTTTCATTTCCCTCATTCAACTTTAGATCACAGAAGAAGCTCCAAAGACAGCAAAGACAGATGATGAAAACCTGATCAACTGCTATCGCTTCAATTTAGATAAAAAATCACTCACTTTTCAGCTCTGCTTGGTGCCCAGAAGAGATTAGATTAAAACTAAATCAAGAGGAAAAAATCTAAACAACAGCCAACGAAAACGTTTTCTAGCTTTTCTAAGTGCCTTCTGTTAATTCTGCTACCTAAAGTTTGGCTATCAGCAATGGCTAAAGCAAATTCCATAAGGTTTTTGAAGGTTATCAGTACTGCTGAACAGTCAGTGATTATTAGCATAAAATCTACTTTGCTAAGATTGTCCTCCTCTATAGTGGATTCTGGACCATATTAGAGAAATTTGCAGAACATGATTGAGTCACACACTACAAATTCTTGTGTCTTCATTACTCATTATTATATACGGCAGTAGTGTGTGATTCCAAGAGGTTCCGGTGTTAATAACTTTTTGTAGAGTCACTACAGAAAGCTACTAACATACGTCTGTCGCACTCTGATGTATTTCAGTTTTTTGGATTATCTACTTTATATCAACGAAGGTAAAGCACTGAGATTATGCAAGAACAGAAACTGTTACTTTAATTTGTATTGGAATAACAGATTTGTGAATGATTTCAGAAACAACATTAATTCAGCTTATTACAAAAAGAATGCAGGTAAAGAGAGGACACCACTACTATGCTGTCATCATATACACGAGTCTCCAAAGCAATAAAAGTAAAAAATGTCGAATGCTTTATCTAAAAGCTGGGGAATTACACTTAGTTCATCCCACCAAATTCTGTGTATGCAATACAGTAGTCAGCAACTCAAACATGAATAGCGTCTCAGCTGCACCACATTCTGAGGCATCCATCACAACCTTTACCCCTCTTTAGAACCACGAACACTGCCTACAAGTGACAAACTAGGTAGAAATGTAAATCTCATCACATGACTGAATACATTCCTCTTACACAGCTGTGCATACCAAAGCTATCATGGGATTTAATGCCCTGCAAAAACAGAGCAGCACTAAGTAGTGCAGCAAAGAAGGGATTCGGGCACTCAGAACAGGTGATACATCAGCACAGGTGATACCCTGCACTGTTGAGGATCACACAGGAGTGTAAATGGAGTACTGTGTGGATCACAGACTGTGTTGACCAGTCAGTCAGCCTTTATCAGGACCACCATTGCCACCTCTGCATGATATCAGTAATCCTTTGGCTTAAATTCTCTTCCCTAGCTGTCAACAATCAGCACGGCACAACATAAACAGAATTTTGCAGGGATCAAAAAGAACAACAATGTTTAAATCCCCATAAAATATGTTTCTACTTTGAGATGTCTCGTGGAGTATAACTTAGCTAAATTACCTCACCATACCTCACGTAGGCTCAAAGCTGATGGCAGTAATGAACCTGTGAGCCAGAAAAATAATTCTAATTGCTCTTCTGCCTCTGCAGCTACCATAAAAATGGTTTTCCTTCAGGTTGCTATTATTAACTCCTTGGTCAGCTCAACGTTCCGAGAGAGTGCAAAGAGAGACAGAGCATACAGGTAGAGAGACACCCCACACAGTGAGTGTAAGTGCTGGTCATGCACTAGCTTATTTAGAAGAAAGCAAAATGAAATAGAAAATTTGCATCAGACTACACAAGAAAAACAGTGGCAGACAGCCTAAAAACCTGGGAGGCAGAAATAACAGGCAAAGCTGAATGACAGAAGCCTTCACATCTCCCAGAAGCCACACATCTTCCAAGCAATTCAGAGGTCCTGAAGGTCGCCTGAGCATTCAGGTAGGCCATTCGTAGGTCTCTTCCCTACTCTAAAGTTAGCTCGCTGACATGCACTACACTAGTGTGAATGCACTGAAGTCAACCAGCTGCAAGTATAGATGAGCCTCAGATTTCACAATTCATAGACGCTTGCAAAAACACTGTTTGGTCATATGTCTTCTTAAATATTCCCATACATGATATTAGTCTAGTACAACAAAAATACTGATGTAGTACAAGTAACATCTCTCCAATAAGGCAAGAAAAGGGGATGTGTATGCCCAATGGTTACATTTTCACTTAATACAGAAAATATTTGCTTAGGAAAATAATTTTATTTTGTTTTTTAATAAATTATATTTATTAAACAAGATTTGTCTTTAAAAAATGAAGGCTTACCTTAGAAATGCATTCCAAAAACTGCCAGCACTTATATTTGAGGATTTATTTCAGTTTTTGTACTGTTATTATTCTAACACTGATTAATCAAAGCATGGCACAGTGCCACAGTGACAGGAGACATGTTAGGAAACAATGGAAAAAAAAAAAAGCACACATGAATACTCATTTCAAAATAAAATTACAAATTGTTATTTTGGAAAAATACGGTAACCCTACCCTCAAAAAAAAAAAATATATATATATACATATATATATGTACATGTCCAACAATTATATCCTCGTTTCGATTCCAAAGAAATGCTGGAGAATTATCACTGGAAGAGGAAAAAAACACAAGAGCCAGTGTTCCCCACAAAACAAATGCATGATTTTACCCAATCCAATAGGGTACATGTAGTATCCCATCTTCAAATTACATTTCTCCCCTTTCCTCTCCCTCTTTTTTTCCACATTTCCACATCCGTTAGATGGCACTAAGCTTAGCCGCAGACTTCAACACAACAAACAGCTTCCAAATTGATAAAGACCCAGAAGTCAATGTAAGATTACCGAGATAACAATTAGGTCTGAGAAGAGGGAAGCCAAGAAAAAGAAAGAGAGGAAAGGCTTAGCTGAACAGTAGCCTTTCAGCTCTTCAGAAAGGAACACGCGAGGCAGTACCGGCTGTCTGACCGAGGTTCTTGATCACTGCGACGCTCAGGGCACAACACCACAATGTGATTTTGCACTATGAAGAGCACAACTATGTAACAACAGTCCCGCTTTGCTGCATGGCTGTATGTAGCGTTCCGGGATTCACTCGACTCCCATATAGCTCTGCTATGATTTTACTGGTGCATTATTTTTCAGAGATTTCTGTTCCTAGATGCCCAGATTCGGGATTTGATTGATTGCTGTGGTTTTTCTGGCTTGCCCACTAAGTTAATTTGAACAATTCATTTGTTAATACACTGAAACACATGTTCAAGATTACAAATTGTTTAACAAGCCTTGACAAACAAGTCCCCTGGTGGTCTTGAAGTTTCTCAGAAGCAGATGGATGAGGCACAATTTTATAGATTCTCCTTCCTATTTGTGTAAAGCTGCTAAGGACTGAAATAAGCTTTAGTGCAAACAAGGGCCATTGTCAGACAATAAAGAGACAATTGCCTGTGTTAGCACAACAATTAATTTATTTGCAGAGAACCACTTCGTCTATTTGTTACCAGAAACGTGCTAATTATTCCTGCTAATTACATGCAAAACCTTCATTATCACCTATATGAGGAAGAGGACCCCTCAGGTTTCAGTGACAAATTAATTACTGTGTTTTCCTTCTGAATGTACTTCTAGACAGTCCTTGTTATCTAAAAAATAAATTGGCTAGCAGGAATCTTGTCTCTCAGATGCATTCTGCAAACTAAAAGCAAAGACAAATCACACATCAAGTCACCATTGCTGTTTTTTCAGGCAGGTATATCCTGAAGCTCTCAGAACTACTCTATTAATTTACAAGCTCTTAAACCTAATAAAATATACCATGCACTGGTAATTCACCCTATATAACTGTTTTCAGAGATCTTTACACATTTATAGAACAACTGATAAGACAGCACGCAGTGAAGTTTAAAATACAGCAAATAAAGCCTATGATAAACTACACAGTACAACAGAGACATAATTTCAGTGAATAAATATAAACTAAAATTCATATTAAAATTCACAATTATTGAATTTAATTTCTTTTTAAAAAGAAGTGGTTGTATCACCAGTCCTTCATTACCAGCATTCCAATCATATGACAGCTGTCTCCAAACCCTTGCAGTGCATGTTATGGGCAGTGAAGTTCTTTGCAGAAGAGTGAGGAAGAGGAGGAGCACAGGATCAAAGCTGTGGTTTGGAAAGTAGGGAATGTGGCGAGCAAAGGAGTTAGAGCACACTGAAACTGGTAGAGGAAACGAGGAACTCTCAGCACACCGACAGATAAATCAATTATTAAAAATGTTTCTAGCTCTCTTAAGTCTTGCTTAGATAAGTTAGGTAAGTTTCAGTCATTCCTGAACGAGGCTTTGCCAACAGCTTGCCTCTGTATTCACTGACCATCCCGCCTGTTGGCACTCCAGCCTACTCAATTTCTGTCTGGCGTAGCAGAACACCTTTAGGTACTTTAGGCTGATACTTTAGGAGTATCAGCAGCATTCATTAATGGACTCATGAACATCATAGTACAACTCCAGAATATGAACTTAAAACTGCAGCTCCAGCAGTTTTAAATTTTTGTACACTACATTGTACAAAGCTACAGATAAATCCATGGATGTGTATAAATCATACAGTCTTGATAACAGTGCTGGCTGGGCCAGATTAGCTCAGATAGGCCAGAAATAGTTTCATAGTGAATCGGGTAATGATCAGTATCCCCACAGAGTCAATTCCAACAGCCACTCCATCTGATAAAGCACAAATGAAATAGTGGTTTCAGAATCTGTATGTCCACAAGGCACAGCCCCAGGCCATTAGCACTTTGAACGCTAGTCCATCTCACTGGACATTCCTTCTCTATTATCAAGGTATCATTTGTCACACATTCAAATGTAAGACACTTCTTTTCATCTTTACTTGCATGTATAGTCCATGCCTCAGAGACTCATATCTACTTTATACATTTAGAGACTAATTCAAGTCCCTAATTAACCCATGATACCTCCCATGCATACTTGTTTCTCTTTTTGAGTAACTGCTAATGCTCTCTGCAGTGGTCTCCAAAAGAGGCAGGAAATTCTCAATAATAACAGCAAAGCAACTTCATTATCCTCATACAAGCCTACCTGCATCCTCTCCTTTCACTTTAGTCCTTCAAAAACCTCAGCAATAGTAAAGGTAATGACATGCTCAGCTTCCATACACTGTGCTGATTACGATTGCACTATATTTTTCATCCATGCAACTTGTCTTATCTCTTGTGTCAGAGGGTAAGTTTGCCAGAAGCAAGAACGATCTCTTTGGCACACTTCTGTAGCAGTTAGCATTGGAGGTCATAGTTCTTGTCTTAAATATGACTATGCTATAATTAATAACAATAGTAGTTGTAATAAGAGGAAGAGGAATCATAGTGCAAATTTTCCAAACCAAAAACGCAGGGAAAGATTCAATACTAGAAGGCCAATGCTACTTTTATCATTAATAAAATAAAATATTTGCAGATGTGCATGGCAGACCAGCAAAGAAAACGAGCCAGCTGGCAACAGCCACAGCTGCATGCAGTTATTTATTTTTATTTTCAGTCTCTAGTCCTAACTGAGGTTTTGGCACAGGAATTGTCTGTTTGTCTCCTCTAGATTAACACCCACCATCATTCCAATTAATAAAAAAAAAAGAAGGAAACAAATGGATGACAAGGAATTGTACTGCACTGTACTTGAGTGCAGTGGCTTTTTGTTTATTTTTAAATCAGAGATATGCAGACAGAAGTTAGAAGGTGAATGGCTTCATACAAGCACAGCAGCTACTTTATTTTGTTGGTGTGACATTAGTCCAATTCAGGAGGAGAATTTAAAAAAAAAAAAAAAAAAAAAAAATTCTGAAAAATTCTCGCCTCCAAATACTTTCTAGTCTACTACCAGTTTTACTGTTCCAAAGCATGGAAATATTTTCTTTGCATTAGCAAAAAATCCCAACCCTGAAATTTAGGGTAACACTCTTCTTTTGGCAAATATATAATCCTGTACAACTGAAAATTTGAAAACAGAGCAGAGTAATAAGCACTGCTGTTATGTCTCTAACAAGTGCCTCCAACCTATTTATACAAAAGTAGTTTGGGTCCAGACAATGTAAAACGAACCTATCGTCAATCTTCTGAAAATTGATCTCAACAAATATGAGTTTACTCACAGAATGCAAAAGTGGGACATAACTTGCTTATTACAGAGACTTTTTTTCTCCCATTTACTACAGCCAAGTTTTTCACCTGATTCTTGTGTCTATTTCTCACTAGCAAGCACTGAAATATTTGACTGACTTGAGAGATGGCTAGTAACAGAGCAAACGTGCCAACAAGAACAGGAGTCTATATTTGAAACTGATGTAGGAGGAGGACCAGTCTGTAAAACTGAGATGCATAAAGACAGCTGCATGCCATCAAAACTGTTGAGAGCTGGAAGTGAAGGGGAAGATGGAAAAGCAGGTGATTTCAGACTGTTTTTCCTATGACAATGAAATGAGAAATAAGTCATTGCTTTCACAGTAAAACATCTGAGTAATACAATTATGAATTTGCCTAGAAGGCAAACCATTTCAACATCTTCTGATTTGCCTGGAGTGAATAATGAGGACGCATTTTTGACCTTATATCACAAAATATGGATAGGTTTAAGATAATCTTGTGTTCCAGTGAATTAGACATGTAAGTTGAAACTATCAGCACATAAAAATAGCAAGAGAAAAAAAGATAAACTCTGTCACAGCTGGAGATGGCCACCATGTGACAAAGAATGACTCAGTAATGTCTCTTGCTTCCTTCCTATGTATAAATTTTTTAGAGATCCCCTCCTCCTTCCTGATTTCTTCCTGTCTATTAAGATAAGAATTTGAGTAGTCAGAATTAGAACAGTTCAGTGATAAGGGCAATAGTTTAAATTTAGGAGCCTAGATACTCACACGTTACAGCTACAAAGATTGTGGATTCACTCTTCCTACAATACTGGCATCAGCTTATCAGGTTCTCCAAGCAAACATGCCAATACTGAAGTTGGAAATAATTGGCCTAATTCACAATCACAGTGCTACCAGAATGTACATTCAGAAAATAAGTGTGCACTCAAGTAGCAAGTAATTTTAATTTCCTTTATACTTGGCAGGAAAGGGGAAATGGTTATTGGGTATGGGGTTTTTTTTAGGCCTACATTTCCCTTCAGGTTTTCACATGCTTCTGAATACACATTTCCTGGCTCAATATTGTGTTTGCTCACACCACAGTACTTTCACAGAGGCATTTACTTCCTGCTGCAAAGAAGGGGGAGGGAGGCAGTGTGTAGTTTAACACCATTTATCTTTTTCAGACAAGGTTTGATTTAGAAGAGAGCCAGCCACAACTTGTAGGGCACCAGAAGCCAAATAAATGATTTTACTATTTGATTTTACTATTTGATTATCCACATCATTCAAAAACAGTGTCAGTGGCATTGCATTGTTTCTTGTCATATTGGGATCTGGACTGCATGTTTGTCTTGCACAGAAACACTGGTTTTCTGGAGCTGAAAGGCTCCCGGAGCTGCTAGCTTTCAAGTATTTTGTCTTGGACTGAGTACCTTAACTCCTCCCTGTTCTTTAGTACAGAGCTCAAATGGAACCATCCTCCTGGAGCCTGTACAGCCCACAGGTTCCCTAGAGATCCCCACACCCTTCCCCTCATATAAATGAGTGGCGAACTAACAAGGTACATAAATGAAATAAATTAGCTACTAGTTTATCCAGGTGGATGTCAAGGAAGAAGCGAGTTCCAAAGAGGAATTTAAATGGAGAAAAGAATGTAGGAACTTTATGGTTCAACTCAGGAAAAAGTACTTGCATAAGACGCTGTATGTAGGAAAACAAGAAAATGGTTTTGAATAAAATAGAAAGTAACTTTCTGAGGCTTGCACTACTAATGGAATTGAGAGGAAGGATGAAAAATGTTAGTATTATCTGTGGCTCAGGAAGTCCCAAAGCCATGATTCAGTAGAAGGTAGGAGAGTACACCAAGAAAGGATCAGTACATGCTTGACATTTTCTGATACTCTCCCCCAGGCTGCTGTCAGAAACAGGATACCCGGCTAGACAGATGTTTAGTCTGATCCTGTATGACTCTTCTTACTTTGTGATAGTAAGACATAAATGTGGATAGAAAGAAAGTTATGTGCAACTCAGGGGGATCATGTGAAACTTGAAGGGGACGCAGGCACAGCAGACAGTGAGGGGATTCAAAAGGAGGTGTGTCAGCTCTGGGCAAATTCCTGTCACTATGGACTTCACTCTTGAGAGAAGTTCATGCTGTCCAAAATTCTTCTCATACATTTCAGGACTTGACTTTAGGATATAAGGCACCTTTTCTAACCTCCTCTGGTCCCTCAGCTAAATATTTCATTATTTAAAAAAAAAAAAAAAAAAAAAAAAAACACTTTCCTTCCTCTTTTTCTGAGACTGTCATCATGCTATTGCCAATGTGGATATTTTCTGCTCTACATTTTCCAGGTCTTTGGAAGAAAACAAATCTTCCCACTGCCACTACTCCTTCTTATACGCAAGTCAAAACATATTCACCATGTACAGCATCCATTATCCCTCCAGCGGGGGTTTGGATTGCAAAAGCAGATATGCAGAAACATTTTGCAATATGATAAGAATGTCATGAATTCAACCACAATTTCTAGGTTGTACAGAGATGCACCAAATCATCACAGACCAAACACAGCTGGAATAATGGGTTAGGAAGGGTTTTATTTCCTGTTTCCTGTGTAGACTACAGTGAACTGAGGAGCAGTAGTCACAAGAAATGTCATTTCAGCACTGCCATCAGAAAGACTTTACTTTTCTTAAAATGTCTCCTAGCCATTTTAATTCATTCTTTTGTTACAGTCAGGCAGGCTTGCTAAAGAAACTGTATACTCAGCCTGTTATACAGCACTTCCACCAAGTTTCTGTACAGCAGCTTGTTTGCTATGACAAATTGCACATAGCATGCTGCACACAATACTTTATGTTCTCTTCTGGGTCACTGAATTGATTCTGGTTCAAATTCCTGACAAACACATTTCATATGCAAAACCAGTAAAGGCTTTAGCACTATTTTCTTTTGCTAATTTAGGCTAGCTTCTACTCTAGGAGCTAAGTAGTCTACCAGGCAACATGGATACAAACCCACTGAGGTGTTTCTTGGATAGCTATCTAGCCACTAAATGTTACATAAAAAGGACATGCACCATCCTTCTCCCAGCAGTAGCAGCTGTCACTGCATTTTATGAGGAGATAAAGCTGTCCATGGTTATTGTATGCCTGAGAACATTTCCCAGACCAGCCCTCTCAGGTAACTGATCCCAGTAATCTGATTTCTGAGTCCCAGCCAAGCCTAAGGAGCAGGGCATTGAGATCTGCCAAAACAGGGCTGTTTGGAGCCTGCACTGCACAGCACACTAGGCACCATGGAACAGTAAAGTTGCTCGTGGAGCTTAGGTTCCTCCAGGGCCGAATCACAGAAGAGAGACTCTTATAGTCATTGTTTTCTACTTACATAGCCTAAAATCTCATTTTAGATTTATATTCAGAAAGAAAAAAAAAAAAGGAGGGGGAAGGCAGGAGGAGGCAACAATGTGCAACTTCAGTGATTCGTTTCTCTCAGCAGTACAGTACACTCAAGAACTCAAAATGGTATTTCAGCCATCTTTTAAAATTGGATATTTTCTTAATTAGATTTCCTTAAAACTAATTCACTTCAAAATGCAGTATTATTACAACTTTAGTCGGCATCTACAAACTTTTTCTGCTCTACGATTCTTGCAGAAATGAGACTTGTGCATCTACACCATGATAAAGAGAAGTCCTTAAAGCAGTAAGTTGTTAGATTAGTGTAATCTGCTGTCTGACAACAGAGATGCAGAGATGCAGAAATGGATATTCTGCTAATTTGAAAGAATGTTAAACATCTTCAATCTGTCTTTCTATAGTAAGGAGTGTTTACCATCTCTATCATAACATGCTTTCCCGCTGTAACGTCATGCTTCTATGAAAGACCACAGTTAATGCATTACCTCCCCAAACAATAATTCAGTAACTTTAGAATTATTCAGGACACCTTCCATATCGACAGCCTACAGTGCTCTCAGATACTGAGAGGCATTTTTTCTGATGCCGTCAGACACCAGATGAGAAATCACTCTGTATGGAAACGTGTACTGTATGTGAGGGACGAGCCAGTTGCTGAGTATAGAAGTACCATTTTCTCATTTTGAAGGGTAAGTCTGTCCTGCTTTCTTAAAAGAAGATACACTACTGGAGAATGCAACCCCAGAAAGACTGGGTGTACAGAGCATACAAAAACTATTACTCTCAAGACTTCACAGCACCTAACTGTTTCAATAGGAAATTAAAAAAAAAGACACAGATGAATGAGAAACCAGAAAGGGGGACAATGATGGCATCAGCAAAATGCCTTATGCTTCACTCAGTTATTTTATATTCAAGGCACAAGTTACCATTCAGATATTTCATTAAATCTGCTTAATTTATACCAGACTCCATTGCTTCTTTGTATTTCAAGGGAATAGAAATACATGAGATACTGTGGACAAAACTGATATTTCTTGTGGGAATAAAATCCAAACAGAAGAAAGAGAGACTTAGGCTTAATCTTCCTTATTATTTGATAAGAAGCATTTTCTGAGTAAAGGTACGTGTCATTTGTGGTTCTGATCATTCTGCTATGCTATTCCATACCTAAGTGTAGAAAATGTTTCAAATTTTTAATAAATTGGGGCTAATTATATAGAATAACTGAATCCTTAATATAAAGCATGAAATACTTTATTCTTCCATCGTTACTTATTGCTGATGTGAATACCATCAGACCTCCTAATACAAAGAAAGTAAAAATCACTTTTAGTTTTGAGAAAAACACTAAGCTGTGGATACAGTCAATAATTAAAGTTCAATTATCTTTTTCTCTCCCCCCCCCCAAAAAAAACCCCTTATTTTAATTAATGGGTTTTTCTATGCCAAGTATCTGTTTTACTAAGAGAAGAAATGACTTGCTATTTGAAGCAATGCCTACTAGAAGTAGGAGTTACTCAAGGGCAGTTTTTTTATGTCTAAAGCTTTTCTCTTCATAATTATGTCAATAACATTTCACAGGATTCACTAAGTTCATACTTTTTCAATGCAAGAAACAGTTGGAATTTCTGATCTGGAGCTAAGAAAAAAAAAAAACTGTCCAGAGTTGAAGTAATTTTTGCATTTTAAACTGTAGGTGTGGGGCTTCTTAAAAACAGGAAAGGTCATTTGTTACCGTAAGAACTACCATTTTAAAACTATTATGACTATTTGCATACATTTACATGCACTGAAAGCACAGCCATTCAGAACGAATAAGGTTCATTATGAAGACAAATATGCAGAGTTATGACTGAGTGACAATGAACACAATGACTGATCTAAACTTTATAGGTTTCTTCCATCCACTGGCCATTTTTCTGACGGCAGAGGAGCGCTAAGGATGTCTCAGAGGCTTTGGCCACTTGTATTTTTATTAAATCCTAGGGCTGCCTCTGCTAAGGTGAGAGGCTATATTAAGCAATCTGTTCAGCCTATTCAAACATCATATATGGTCTCCTACTTGCAAAAAGCAACCTTAAATGAATCTCTCTCAAGCAGTGGAATAGGTAGGAAAACTGGTTTAGCAAAAAGACATACTCGGTTCCCTCAAACTGTTCAACTTTAAGGCATGTCTGCATGCATTCCTACTGCCTGTGACAATAGTAACACTTCCTTTCAGCCTAATAGGTCCTGAGCCCCATCCTTTGTCTGCTGATTAACTGCTCTATTCATTGACCAGACCACTAATTGCACGCTCCTTATAGTTACCCTACATTACTGTAAGAATTAATGAGACACAATTACAGCTCCCAGAAATCTCAAGACTAGCCAACTGCAAAGCACTCCAACTGAATAAGAACTCCCCAAGAATAAAGAGAAAAATTCAGCCCATTGTTCACAGGAAGCAGAATGTTTTTTGTTAAAAAATTGTATTTATTTGAAGCTGTTTCATAATTAGGCCCTGGAGAAAAAAAAAAAAAAAAAAAAAAAAAAACAAGGAGAGAATAGAGAAAGAATTTGGGAACCAGTATTCACTGAGAAATCACATTGGTGGATGCAAAGAGATACACAGTTCAGACGTGAAGAGAAAAACCGTAAGGAATGAAGTGCATGACAAATTACTGTATGAATAATACAAACATCTCCACCCAATCAGCTGTTTAAACAGTGCAAGCCCCACTGTATGGGAATTACCATTACTTCAATCTTATGTATGACTAATATAGCTTCAATTTTGAACAGTTTAAAATAAGCATGTTGCATGCTTCTATACTCATATCTCTGTTATGAGATGAAGAAAGACGGATTTAATTTCCCATTGCTGGAATTTAATGTGCATTAGAAGTCAGTGTCATTAGCCATGAAAGTCAAAAGGAAAGACAGACAACACTGAGGTTTTGGAAAATCAGCTATATTGAAAACTGCACTCACATTTAATCTGTGTAATCAACAGCCACAGCTATTCAAAGTCTTAGTGACTACAATCACTACCTATTAGCCTGTAAGTAGTTCAAAAGCTATTATTCTCACTTGAACAATTTTCCAATACACAAGAGACAGCATTAAGTTAATGAAGTTAATATACAAAGTCAATATTGTTTGTCGTGAAGTTGTCTTCTTCCACTGGTTCATATATTCTCACCATATAAATCTAACTTCATTTATATGTATAGTTTTACAAATCCACTGGTACTTAAAATAGAGCCTGAATTGCAGCACTATACCTTATAATCCCAGCAACCATTTTCCAGGGTACAATTTATAGCAGTCACTGAGACCCCAGACTAAGAATGTCATAGACAGGCACTGCTACGTTCCAGAATCAACATCTTTGGACAGTGACAACATTTTTTTGTGTGACTCTACAGGGATTCTCAATAATTGCACCTAACTGCAGTAATAGTTTAAATTCATGGAAAATGGATGTTCTTCTGATGCTATCGCTCACTGATATCACAGCAGAACGCTTTCCTGTATGAAGCAGACTGTTCCCACCACATGGTGCTAAATCCCAAGTAGGAAACAAGGCACGAATATGGATCAGAGACCTTTGTGTTCATTGTATAATATGTCCAATATCCCTGCCATAGAACAGCAATCATTAACTGGGGGACCTTTTGTTAAATGGCCCCTGTGGCTGGACTGGTAACAGCAGGGATTATTTTGCAATTGCTGTATCTCAAAATATCTCTCTTTTATGATTATGACTGCATCCAATACCATGGTTATATCTCCACTTACCATCCTCCAGGCTAGATTCACCTAAGACAGAGACTGCAAGCCCTCAAGTTTATGCATTTCCAAGGTAAGTGTCTAGCTAAATGAAAATACCAATTTCTATTAACTTCAGCTGATCCAACTTCATTGCAGAACTGCAGAGCTTATATATGCAGCTTTGGTTCTGGCAGTGTCATTTGAAATGGGCTTGTAACATCTCCTAAAAAAACCCTTTGAGGAAAAAGGAAAGCTTTGTCTCAAACAAAACATTACCGAGCTCATTCAAGCCATTCCTATCCCAGACTCAAAAATAGAACAAGTCCATATTCCCATAAAGTATGATACAAAATTATTTTTGATAGTGCAAATAATGTCTTCTGGTATCTAGTCCAGCTTTCATTTCTGATGTTAGGAAATAACTTGAAGAAATAGCAAATATGCATACACTTGATGCTAGATGCAGGTTCCACTTAGGGTCTCTCTCTGCACAGCAGAAAAGGGAGTCAGACTGGCACTAAAAGCCCATTCTTGATCATCGCTTCCAACTAAGGTAGAACTTGTTGATGAAAAATAAAGAGGCAGGCAGATACTGGAAAGGTTTCAAGACATAAACCAAGTTCACTTACACAATTTCTACTGTCCTATTCCATTACCAACTTCCTTAGAACTTCCTGTGATTTATGGTGCTGCATGTAGGATCAGCAAATGACAATCCTCACCTATCAGTTTTTTTCTCCCCCGATTAAGGGGGCTTATTTTTTTTCTGGAATGTATTCACCCAAGGAAGCTTCTCACTTCTGCACTTCTCATTCTTCAGTTTGAGTAACGCACATCACAAGCTTCACTACTGTAGAATTTCCTTACTGCTCTACCTTCCTGAATCAAGTCTACTTTCCTCCTGCAAGTAGTTCAATTAAACCAATGGCCATGCCCATACTGTCCTGTAAGTATTGTTGCAAAACTATATTCAAGACAAATCACCAACAGTACAGGAGCTAAACATGAACGTTCATGCATTACCACACATTACTCATGCAACTTGTAGCTGTAAGCCCTACAGACAGAAAATGAGCAGGAGATAGAGATCACATACTATTCCTGCAATTACTCTAAAGGTCATTCTTCAGAGTGACGCAGGCACAGACTATGACATATAATCTGTGTGTGTAGTGATAAACTTGCATATGCGTCCCTGCTGGTTGAGGCCTATACTGATTTACACTAGAAAGGTTAATATTGAAATTATACTAAGAAGAGCACTCTTTCCAAGCAACTTATACTTATCCCTCAAGAGAAGTAAAGTGTACAGGTAAAATAACTTCTTACACAGCTTCTGTGCTGGGAGTTTTGCTGGCAGAGCAATGTCAGCAAAAAATTCATATCCATCCCTGACAGACCTTCTTGATAATACTTTTAAGTGCAAACCAGGTGTTAGTACTTCAGTTATGACAGAAAAAAAAAAAAAGGATTCTACACTAGTCATGAGCTAAATATGTACATTTCATGACCTGGAAAAGTCCTTCTTTCTAAGGAGGTCAAATCTCATGATGATATTTTCCACCAGCACTGATTATTGTGATACTAATATGGAAACATACAAACGCATATAGAGTAGGTGAAAATATCAGATCAGTTGACGAGCCAGTTTTATTCAGCATTTCCATCTAAAAAACTGTTTATTTACATCAGTTACTGCAGTGTGGCTGAAGCCACAAAAAGCAGCGAATGGAAAGTCCTGACACTTCTATGTAAAAAGGTGCTTTGATGCTAAGATTAGGCCAAAAATAATTTTAAAACTATTCATCTTTAGACATTTCAGTTGGTTGCACTTGGCAATCAGAAAGATTCAGATAATTCCAAGAAGAGATTCTATAGACTGAGTTCACAGATGTATCTGATCATGAAGCAAGATCACTAAGTACAAACGTCTTTCATTTTTGTCAATACCATTAGCTAGAGTTAGCAATAGTGGTTTAAGAGAATCTAGAGAGCTTTTAAATACAAGATTCATAATGACATTCCTAGAATAAGCATATGGCACCCAGCAACAACCCCGCAGCTAAACAGAAGAAACCATAACAATATAGGCAGAATTGCAGAGCGCCCCTCAAGGCTCACCAGGATTGTACCTGTTCCTAACCTAATTTTTCATATTACTTTTCTTATTATCTCCCATTTTGTTGCCCCCTGAGACAAAGAGATAATTTATGGAATACGCTTGAGTCTCGCAGTGAAATAGCAAGAGATAAGGTCCTTTGAAAATACCCCTGACAGAGGTGTAGTGCAAGGGTCTACCTGGAGTGCCCCTGACAACAAGAGATAATGCCCTGTGATGAGAGTCAGCAGGAACAAAATAAATTATTACTAACTACCTGCAAATGCAAAACAGGGCCATTGATTAGTCTGTATGTAATTATCATTGGAGATAGCAACTGGCACAAATTCATGAGCTACAAGAAACAATCAGTCGTATTAATTTATTGAATAAATGTTCCTTTTGTGATTATACAAAGGGAAAAAGCTTCACCAGCAGCCTATGAGTTTACTAACCTAAATCACTACTGCAAACTGTATCCTACCTGTAATTTTTTTTAAACCGTTTCAACATCCTTGACAATCCACTAAAACTATTCATAGACAAAGTGGTGGCACTAGCTGGGAAAAACACTGCTTTTACTCCAGAAACCAATCTACCTTCACAAATCAGCTTTAGTCTTGAAAACAACTGCAGAGGGAAATATTATTGCTGAGAGGTAACCACAGCAAAAAGCGCATGACTCGTTCTACTCCATCCATATTCTTTGCCCTGCTGGCACTCATTCTTCCATTCGTTCAGGTGCACCATCCAAAAATCCTATAATGTTGGACACCAGTTCTTGCCAGGACAATTTCGTCTTTTCTGTGAGGATCATTGCCTGTGTACGCTCAGCACTATATACTCAGGCTTTCAGTGTCAAAGTTCATGGGCTACACAAACAAGACAAGCCTGTCATCCCACTCTGAGGCTAGAAGGCACTCCCTGCATTCTCTCTTCCTGGGTACAACTTTACTCCTTTTTAAAAAAAAAGAGAGATTTAAAAAGCAACATTTCCATTGACAGAATCAGAACCCTCCCACCTCACTCATTCACCCTTTCCTTACTCCTCTGAGGCCTGGAAGCTTCTTTGTTTCCTTACCATTCCCACTACAGCACCTACTGACACTGGTGTACCTCATCACTTGGGCAGCAGCAGAAGTCAGCATAAGTAAATTATTTGTTTTTTCCCACTCAAATCATTAACAGTAAATAGTCAATGAAGAACATGCATGGAAGAAGGCAGGGATGTATGGAGAATTAAGGGTCAGTATTGGAGAAGGAAGCCTCATTCATGGAGAAGGAATTTAAACTCCTATTCAGATCTGAGGGAAAATTAGTCACCTCAACAACTCGTAGGATCCAGGCTCGAGGACCACTGTGATAAAACATCAGTGAACGTGCCTCTGTGGTGCCCATCTCATTCTATTCCATAACTAGAAGAATATGATGAAAATACTTCTGATGCATCAGTGACTTCTAATAAAAACTGTCACTCTGCCATACACACGTTTAATGTTCTACTCATACAACCATTTGATGAGAATAAGTATTAGCATTAGAAAAGGTTGCACTGAAGAAACCAGAGTACGGGGGAAGGGAAGCTACAGGTAATAGTTTTCCCTGAGACTACCTACATATTCAGAAATAAGAATCCTTTCTTAGTTCCTTTGTAAAGCTGCCAGCCTTTCTTCACACACAATTATCATGTTTTATTTGTACTACTGTAGAAGCCACAAGCTCAGGTCATGGATCAGTCCTACGCAGATGTAAGGAAAAAAGGTATGCCTACACACAGATGAAAGTCATCCCAAGCAAATACTAGTCATAAGAAATTTTAAAAATTTTATTGCCTTAGAATAAATCTCATAATTATTGCTTGTTTTAGAAGTATCATAAAAATAATATTTATATTAGTCAAATAAATTTACAAAGGAGAAATATGCAATGAAGCCCAGTGAGATTGTTACAGCATCACAGATACTCCAGATAGGCAAAGGACATACCTTCTTTGCACAGGCTTTGTTGTTTTACTTTTTTAATATACGTAACTAAATAAAATATATTCTACATAAACAGTACATGAAAAGCAAGGGAATTAGAACTGTATTAACAATTATATTCTTGAAGAACTTTCTGTCCTAAGCATGAGAATATATCCATATATGATTTCCTACCAGTAATTTACTCAGAAACTTAAAAATAGTTTAATTCCATTGCATAGACAAAAATTTCTATGAGGAAGCAACAGTGCAAATTTGTGTCTTCCATGCAACCTGACACTGGTATGTATATAATGTTTGTTAAATTTTAAGGAAGATAGTCTCAGCAATATATGTATTTACACCTTTTTTTCCTGCAGTCTTGAATTTTATTTCATTTACCTCACAACCTACCTTGCAAGTTTAAGAAATGCACTATTTATTCATGAACTCTACTGTCTCTCTGACTTCTTCAGTTACGTAGACAAATGAATTAAAGAAAAATGATATGGTTTGTCTTATAGAAGTTAACATCAAGATAAGTTATCTATATTGCATTTCTGTCAATTGAAATGATAATAACAAAAAAATAAAAAATAACAACAAAAATCAGAGCTTGTTTTACTTTTCTCCCTGAATACACTCTTATAATTAAACTTTCTACTTCTCCAAGTAGCTGACTGTGTTCTCTTGCACAGTGGGAGGTTTTCTCCACAGATGTATTGACTTGGACAATAAACAAAGCAGAAATCCCTGACTGGAATTTACAGCTAAATTTAACCATGCATGCTGTTTATGAAATTTGCATATCTGCCTTTCAACATTAAGAAAAAAAATAAAAGTTGCAAATCAATGAACAATGAAAAAAAAAAAAAAAGGAAAAAAAACAGAGAGAAATGATATTAAATTTGTTACTTCCATACTTATGGATGCTGTATGTGAAAGGAAATCTGTGCAAAAACTCACAGTGCTGCCTTAATGAGATTTAAAAGATGAGAGCATACCAGAAGTGCAGGATCTTCTCCTTAACAAAGATGGCCTAAATGGTACTTTATTGTACTGATGAAGTGCCACTGAATTATAGAAAACATTGCCAGCAACTTCTATCTCCTTGTTCAACCACAAAACACACAGAAACAGTTAATGTGGTTTGAAGACACCACCCACCTTTTCCCCACAGTACTGAATATCCCCATGAAATTTTAGCAGACCAGTCAGCATGCATTTCTTACAATCAAAGGTGGCAAAAAACTTTCACTGATACTTTTTCATTGATTCTCTGTCACCAAGCATCATCATCACTAACCTATTAGCCATCAGTAACAAGTGCTCATCCCTTTTTGATTTTTGTCTCTTTTGACAGCAATCAGGATGCCTGGAAGTCTTAGGAATTTAATTCAAAGGAATTAGTCTTTCTAGTTCCTTTAAAACTAGGTTACTTTATCCAGACCAACCCTTTCACAAAAATTAGAAGTTGGTATACAATTGTGTCAGGCTTTGCACTGCTTCATAAGACCCTGTTTGCAAACATTCTGATATTTTTATTCTGCAAAGTGCAAAGAAAACTAAGAAAACAATTTCAGTTACACAGAGCATATACCTAGAAGCCACCCATATACCATATGCATTCTGATCCAGCCCAGAAAATCACAAGAAAATATGACTTCCAGTGAGGTAACCACAAGATGCTGAGCTCACTGAGACGTGTTTATGACTCTGAAGGCAACAGGAATCAAAACCTACAATAGTCCAAATGCAAACTGCTGGGTAGGAAAACAAGCCAGCAGTTAAACATTTCAGAATCAGGCACCAAAATTAATAAATTAAAGATTAATTTACTCAGACTGTGTGTACATGGTCACCTCACGGGGCCATCACCAGGAAGACATGAGATCTTCTTAAAAGAACTGGCTCTACCTGAAGCTAATTAAAGATATGCTGACTGCAAATAAAAGCAGGAGGTGGTAAACAGAAAAGAATGGGAAGCTTGATGGGGCTTCCAACTGATGCTGCTGTCAATAAATGTCAGTTAAAACACAGATGCTGCTTTTGTACTCTCTTAAGGAAATAATTATAATCACATTACTCTGTAACACAGTCTAAGCTAATCTCCATGCTACATAATAGGGAAGATAGTTTTTGATGAACTCTACATCAGTTAAATAGAAATTTAAGCATGTTGAATTTGTTTTGTTTTACACCGAGAATGAAACAGCTTACTCAAAAGTGAAAATTATTATTTTCAACTTTATTACCCCTAAAAGCACAATATATTTCTTACATCCCAGTCCGACCAGTGACCATTGGAAAAATACTGAGTGTTTCAAAACCACTAGTGAGACAGCACAAACAGCTGTATTTAGCAGACAAGAGACTGACACATATATTGGCCGTATCTTTTTAAGCACAGACAGACCTTTTCAATTTATCTTCATCATTTCCTAAGTTTGTAGAAGATGCATTACTTAACTCGCTTCGTATTGGCATGAGATTCCACACCTATTTTATCATCCCATTTTTCTTCATTGTCTTTTTCACACTTTTTCTGTGAGTTACCTGTAAGACAGCTCTGGAAGTACTTAACATTGAAAAAATACTAATGTTTAACATCTATTTTTTGCCCCATGTCCCTAAAAGTTAACTCACACTGTAAAATGTTTCCTAATCCACTCTCCCATTTAAAGACCCAATTTTACAAACCTTTTCTCAAGCAAGCAGACACATTAAAACAGCCATGATCACTGACATTAGTATAGACTATTTCGCGTGAGAAATTTTTTGCAGGATGTAATCTCTTCCTTGAAGTTTCAGCAGTTACTATCTGGTACTTAAGTAAAAGAAATTTAATAGTGTCAATCCAACTACTTGTTAACACATATGTTTCACACCCAATCACTTCTCACAATAATTCCAGTTTCAAAAGAGTGGGCAAATTTGGCAGCTCCACATGTGTCTCACTTCTTGACACCACCATGAAGGTTCACATTAAGACATAGTACTGATGTAAGAAAGTTTGCACTATTCCCACTATTTTTGACATACATTTAGAGACTGGACTACAATCTCTTCTTTCTTTTCACAGATTTCTAAGTTACTTTTAAATAAACGTATGTATATTTGTTGCATTTTTAGGAAAATGTGAAATATCTTTGTTTTTGTTATTTTTGTGATGCATGAATACTAATATACTCACACTTCTTCCTTAAAAATGGTTATTTCAGGTCAAGATAATCAACCACATAGCACTGTGATTCAGAAAGTATTTGGACTCCACACACAAACAAATGGAAAGTGGTAACTTACTCCTTCACTAATGTGTTATCTTTTCTCCATTCTCTTTCTCACCACAGTTTTGGTAGCAGAATGACAAACTTCTTTCTAAACATTACGCAAACCACTTCTTCCTTTCAAACTTTGTCTGGCTATTATCTCTTCTTAAGATTACTTATAACACTTCCAGGGAGAAATTGCTAGTCATCTACTGAAAATGTACTGTAATCACATTCTGCTGACAGAAATTTGAAGGAAAATTTGTATACCTTATAAGGAAAAGATATAAAATCTATTTTGGTCAATCTAACCGTCAAGTAAACTGAAGTACAGTAAAGTACAGTGCAAGTAAACTTTGTACTGAAGTACAAAGGAGTAACACTAGATATATCTATTACAGGTACTGCAGAAGTCTTACAACACCAACATTCTAACCACCGGCTTTGGAAGAACACCCAAAAAGGTTCACGGTTGTATTTAGGGCACAGTTGTAGCAAATTCTTACTGCTACAAGAGGAAATGAAAGAAATGGAAGCTACAAAAGCAAAAAATGCAGCACAAAGCTTAAGACATCCAAAATCACAACCTATCCATATGAAAATGACAACCTGATGTTTGCGTTATCTCTGATTGGCTTACACCTTTCCTGGATGATTAAGTTTCATTTCTGATAAATTCTGCTAAATTCCAGGTTACCAAAGACCAGATTCGGTGATTCATAACCTTACTTCTCCTTACACAAGGATGACTACACCAGTTCAGATCAAAGCTCTGTTTAGCTCAGTACGCTGCCTCCTAAAGTGGCCACACGTCAGAGCGAGGAGTATAATCACAGAAATAAAATACAATATCTTCCCCAAATAACCCCCAGCCTTCAACTACCTTTCACTCAGGGGAATTCCTCAGGCTGATACGATTTATCCATTCAGCTTTTGCTGGTGGGTCTTATCCATCAAGAACTTTAGCCCATTTTCCCTCAAATCCACATATTCGGTTTGCATCCATAACATCCCAAAGTAAATCCACCTTGGGCACAAAACTGAGAACTGTATTGCAGTGATGCTGACTTTTCTGGCTATTCACTATTCAGTGGACACAGCTATTCATATTTGCTTATTAAAAGCCCGCCAAAACAAAACTAGCATGATTAACACACCCCTTGAAAGGAAGTTGGTGTTTGCACATATCATCAGCCAGCTGACTCCAGTTGGAACTAGCATCCTAAACACTGAAAAATGCCGCAAGAGCAAGAGTTATAGCAAGGTTGAATGTAGCTGGAAAATCAGGCAGATGACATGAGTGAAAAAACAGACACCTTAACAAAAGCAGCAAAAAGCATCCATCTGCCTCCCTCAGTCCAACAAGTGAATTTTGATCCAAGGAAGTTAAATATAGAGCTGTTAGAAATGTTTCCACTGCCTATTTCTGATGGGAAATGGGGCTTTCAGTTAAACACTTTTCAGTTGGATTTTTTTTTTTTTTCATTCCTGAAGTATGTGCTTCTGCAAATATATTTTTCCAAAAAGCCATGCTTACTTACAAACCAAATTAGTTTGATTGAAAACCGTATTAATCTGTGGCCTACATGCTCTGTGTAACAGATCTTCTCTATCAACTGGACTCACCATTTAAAGGTCAATTTCAATAACAGGTCATTTCAAGGGTTTCCCTACTTCCTACACTCCCTTCAAAGGAAAAGATCATGGTGCAGTGTTAGAGATGGTAGGCACCCTCAACCTTACAGAAAAAGACCAGCAGGCTACCAGATTATAATGTTAAAGGAGAACTACAGTAATGTTTCTCAAATTGAGAAGTTTTGGTTCTCA
This sequence comes from Lagopus leucura, assembly GCF_019238085.1. Lineage (NCBI taxonomy): Eukaryota > Metazoa > Chordata > Aves > Galliformes > Phasianidae > Lagopus > Lagopus leucura. The sequence continues at coordinate 38,253,395 of NW_024962334.1, read as the reverse complement.
GACAAAGTCTTCCAGTCCTCTGAATTTTGTATCAGCATGTCATATTTTTCATGGAAAATAAAGACAAACATTTAAAAAGCTTTTTATTTTTTATCAGAAGTTCATGCAGCAGTTTTATAAGTCAAAGAAGGTCTTATTCAATAACCTGCAGATTACCAGCCTGTCATTTGGATTTGTCAATACAAGAATCAGAAACATTTTAAGCAGAAGTAAATTTTTCAAATATTCCATAACAGGTTAGTGGGACTGTTCAAATGCCAAGTAGCTAAAACCAAATAAAAACAGTAAGGCTCCCATAGATGAGATAACTTAGGGTGCAAGTCATAGAATCATAGATTCATAGGCTCATATAGTGATTTACCCTGGAAAGGACTTTAAAGACCATCTAATTTCAACTCCCCAGCTGTGGACAGGGTTGTCCCTCGCTAAGTCAGCCAGATCAGACTGCCCAGGTCCCCACCCAACCTGAGTTTGAATGCCTTCAGGGATGGGGCATCCACAGCTTCTCTGGGCACCCTCTTTGCTGAGATAACTTAGTGTATGAGTCCAAAGTCATGAAATCCTAACCAGCCCAACAGCTCAGGTCAGCAAAGAATAAAGAAAGCTTCCAAAAATGTGCTTACTAGATAAGAAATTTGTGATACAAAAAATATACCAGAATTGGCAAAGTAGCAAGAAAATAAAGCATTCCACTAACTAGTCCCTTTCAAAGGTCCCCAATTCAGTGATTTCCAGAAGGAATTAATTTGACAAGGTCTTGAGTTCAATTAAGAGTGAATTATCGCATTCTGGATGTAATCACACCTTTTCCTGGGATCCCAACATCCGCTGGAACAACTGACATCTCATCCAGAAAGCATCCCAACCAGACAGAGAAGCACCCAACTAAAACCACGAGGGACAAAGTTTATACTTGAATGTTAGGCTTAAATATCTGTTATCCATCTCCTTCCTTGTGGTTGTTTCCAGTCACACAACTCTCCCACTGTGACCCTGCTACAAATGCACAACAAATGAACATGTAAAAGAAATAAAAGAAATCAATCAAGACTGCGTCTTTTGTAACACAGTTGTGAGCCCACAAAAGACAACTGCAAAAAAAATCTCCTACCAGTACAGTACTATTTTCCTTTCCCACACACCACACACACAGGGCTATTATTGCCATCATTTGCACCAAGAACCAGGACAACTCAAAGGAAATGGCAAAGAAATATCCATATTAAAAACTCAACGGGTAAAATGAAAGGAAGGACATTTTGCCATTACAGTGAAATTCCTCTCAGCACTTGGTTTTTCAATCACACCATTCTTTCACTAAAATAAAAACAGAGAAAGGTTTTTAAGAGTGAATTTCTAATGAGACAGCACCTGAGTGTTCCACACAAGCAGTTCCAAGCACTGCTTATTGCTAATTCGCTGCAGAGTTAACATCTTTGGCTGTGTAATGTTATAAAGTGAAAAGTGCTAACACAACTTGTCATTCTTGAGGCCAATTTATTCATCAAAATTAACACAAGCCCAAGCCTGCTGTCTTTATTCATATTTGGAATCACCAGCCACTTATGTACTGTCCCAGCAAAATTAGTACAGTGAAGGATTATTCAGGATCTAACCCAAGAGATAAAAATTTTTGTTTAGAGTCAGTGAAACACAAAGAATATTCAAAATGAGTGATGAAAGATATGTTTGTTATTTCCATTTTAACTCGAGGGCAATGAGTAATTTCTATAAGAATTTCTACGTGTGATTTTTATCACTCAGCATTTTAAAATTGACTGCTGTGCATCCTCCATCAGAGGCTGGATTGGAAATAGTGAAACTTAAAAAGCTCCATTTCAAATATGTATGAGAAACATTATTCCTTGAAGTTCTGCTATTATACACTTACAAGGTGCAAAAGGTAGCGTCAGAATTTCTGAACAGCTTTACATTGTTCTAGGATTTCACAAAACAAGTTCCTCTTCAAATCAGTTAAATAAAGTTTTGCTTTTCATTACATCTGGATTTTGTATCCATGCATTTCAATACCAAGAGTCTTTTGTTCAGTTCACTTCTTCCTCGTAAGTGCATCTCCCTGTTAATTTTTCATTTAATTTACAGAATGAGGGAGGGCAGACACCTAAGCTAATGTCCCCATATAATTATACAGTGCAAAAACTGGTGAGTCAAACTGGACTGCACTGCCTAACCTTGTCTCTGCAGCAACTCAAATCGCCCAGACTAACCTGCTGGCAGATGGGGCATCCTTAGCTCAAAGCTTGATTTTCAAGTCTACTTCTACCAGGCTGGATCAGCTAGTACAGAATAGTAAACAGGCTGGGCTAATTTCTTGGCAGGAGTCACACACTTCCTCACAATGTAGCAACTGAGCCATTCCAAAATTGATTCATAGCATATGAGAAAGAGCTCCCCAGCTTCTCCATTCTGATTCTTCCATATAACCTATAAATTCAATACTTGGAAATAAGAGTAACTATCCTATCACCATCTGTTACCATGTAGCCCAAACACAGATACCTTAAAGTTAACAGAAGTCAAGTTAAAAAATAGGGGTCCCCTTCATTCCTCCCGAACATTCTGACATTGAAAACCAGATACATGCATGCCACACCATCGTAAGATGGTAATTCTTATTTGAAAGCCATTCACCTCAGATGGGTACAGCTCAGTCAGGTAAGCCAGATGGTAGTGAACATTTATGAGAAAATTTGCAGGGGTTTATGCCCAAAGTGGTAACACTGAAGTTCCTAAAAATGAAGATTCATCAAAAGGGCTTCACAGCCCATGCTGGGAGTAATGATGTTGCACGTGCCATTTGAGCATACGTAAGCATTAACAACATTTTGACTAAGCATAAGGACAGAATCATATAACCGCAAATGTCACTGGCATGCTGGAGGTCTTCAGTACCTACACTGGGACAAGCTTTGACTTTTAAGAGTGAAGGCTGCATGTGTATATTCTCATATTAGCACCAGAGACCAACGTTCTTGCCAGCCTGGATCCATAAAACTTTACATCAATTCAGGAGTACACTTGCACACCAATGATCTAGCAGTTGCTTGAAAGTAAGTGGCTGGTTATCTGGGCAGTCAGAGAAAAACACCACTACTCATTACATCCATACATTCCTCACGTGTAGACACTGAACTGCACGATATTTTTATTATTCTCCATATAAGGTAAAAATAAAAAAAATAAAAAAAACGACTTGAATGCAGGAAAACTAAAAGAGTATCTTTAAAAGTCACATCACAACACAAGGTATTACAACCTGTAGCACAGGTGGAAAGTAAGTAAATCTTGGTAAATAACAGGCAAAACTGAAAACTAATACTATGAAAACAAAATAAACACAAAAGGATTGCCCTCAGAGCATTTATTTTCATTCATAATCCTCACAAACCATCTTTTCTTGCATTCCTCCCTCCTCCGTTGGTTCACCAAAGGGAAATGAGGCATAATATGATTACATGGACATTGCAGCCCAATCCCTGACTGCACGGTGTGAGGGAATGAAGGAAAACCTTTTGATACACCTTGACCTTATGTTGTCCTCATGCTAAACCGCTGCTGCCACTAACTTCCTATGCTGATTCTGCTGTTCATGCTGCTTCTTGCTAAGCCAACACATCCAAAGCAGCCTCAGGAAGGAGTCTAATCAAGGTCTGCACTTCTGTTCTGCAGAAAATCCTCCAGCCACAACCTGCAGCTTCACTGCTGCACTGCTGGAGCAATCCTCAGAACACAGCACTGATCAATCACTTTGTCATACTCCTTTGTGGTAAAGGGACAGCAAAGCAATCTTCCAGCAGTTTCTCCTCCTTCCCTTTCGCCTCCTCACTGCACCTTAGAAGTAGCAAACACAGCAGATCGTGCACAGTGTATTTTCTTTTACCCTGAAGTCTCTCTCCTGTATGACCATCATGTAGTGGGCCCATTTGCAATCAGATTTGACAACCCTGAAAAGTTATAAACAAAACATTCTTCTTCTTGTCTACAAAGAGTTCTCGAGAATCACAATAAAAAATAGGCTGTCTCAGAAGGTGTGTCAATGCTATTTAATTCCTATGTGAAAAGAAAAATACCTATCAAAACATAGGATATATGTGCATACTTGTACTCTCCAGTCCCTGTTTTTTTTGTTGTTTGTTTGTTTGTTTTGCAAGTTTATAGAGCTGGGTTTTTACTCATAATTTCTGCTTTGCTGACTTCCAGAAGTACATAGCAATGCATTCCTTTCCATACTCGGACTGCTCATCACACTGCTCAGTTTGGAACCACACATGGCATGTGGGAAATAAGTCTGAACTGGAAAAAGAGGTGGTACTTCTTAAGGGAAAAACTGAACATAGCATGATGCCACAACTCCATCTTACACTACTGCACCTATCTGCAAAGATATTCTTTCCTCTACTTGCTCTTTACTCTGCCCTCACAAAGTTCCACTTTCTCATTTCATGGTGTTGTTCAACATGCTGCCCATACAAAATACCATGTCCTGTAGGTAATCACTGTTTGCAGAAATAGTCTCTGGATGAAGCTTTGTGGCCTGTGACAGGAAAGAGATTAGCTTAGACAGTCCTTTCTTGATTTAACCCATGAAATTTGCCTCAGAATCCTAGAATCACATAATAGATGGGGTTGGGAGGGACCTTAGAGATCACCCAGTACCAATTCCCTGCATGGGCAGGTCTACCTTCAGTCAAGGCTTCAATCTAACAAGATTATTTGTACAATTTCCATTGAGTAAAATGTCCCTTTCAAACATGTTTTTTTTATAAAGGCACCATTCATTGACCTATCCAACACAGACAAGTGACTCACCACAACTTACTGCGGAACATCAGGTAGAAATTAAAAAGCAATTTTTTCATCATGAACTAATGATCTGTATTTTTTAACAAGCAAAGTGCCATATAAACATTTTATATGGTATTTTACCTTCAAGAAAAATAAATAAATAAATAAAAATGAAGAGCCAATTTAACAACCTTTCAAACTAAAAGCTCTGAAGTTGCCATTCCCTGGATCGATCTGATCCATACAATCAAATGAGCAAAGCCTTAGAAGCAGACAAAAATTAGGCTTAGAGAAACCAATGACAAACAATAACTGAAATGTTTGAACTAAAGCAGCACGAACATTTGTGGCAACAAAGACTTGCCCAAACATTAACTACTTGTTGCCAAATCTACAGGTTTCCAAAGAGTTGCAGCATCCGTAACATTTTTGCCTTTATCTGCCTGTTTTCTATTTCAGCAGGGTCTGATGACTGGACATTTGTTTGGAAACCACTACAAAGTATTCTAAAGCAATCTGTATGGCTATGGCAAAGCATAGTTTTTCAGAAAAAGCAGCTGCTGTATTTTCTGGAAAAACACACAATCCATTTTTAAGACTTGACCCCTGGTTCCTTCATCTCAGTGCTTCCAGTGACTTCAGTGAAGCCTCAGTACTGGAGGAGCATACAACGGCTGTGATTCCACAGCTGTAAGCTATCCAGGCTGCTTTTCAGTCACATAAAGCAGAGCGCCTTCCCCCCGGCTGAGTTGTTTTATATATCTGAAAGACAATTTTGAGAAATTATTACGGTTTTGCAAGGAAATTTGGGTATGTCATTATTACTAAACTGCTATGAAGTTTCATAGTTCCAGCTTTGTTACTGAACAGCTTCAAGACTCAGCATCTTCGTGCCACATCTCTTCTCCCACTGCAAGAAAACAAGAGCATATATGAACGACAGCAAAACTGAAGCCAAGTGAGCGATTGAGAAACTTGGTATTCTCTTATTTCTGGGAGAGTTACAGTGTAATTCTAAACTGCAGCATTCGGCGTGTCTCCTGAGCTTCCTTGCTGAAATATTACGATGGAAACTGCACAGCATCTGTGTTGCTTTTGGAAAGCATCACCTCACATCTGCTGTCTCTAGTGCAGAGCTTAAGCTCAGCATAAAAAGGTACTTTGTAAGAGGCAATAGGAGCCTGACAGAGGTAATTTACGGGCTCGCCCAGCTCTGCTGACCAGGCTGGTTCCGTTCTGCAGAGCTCTTGAATTGAAGCACGGCTCACAACGCCGTCCCGCCCGCCGCTCTCCGTGTCCCAAGCACAGCACAGGACAGGTTTTCCACTCGCTGGACGCCGTTCGGTCTCCCAACACCTTACAGCAGGGAACCGGCCGTTTTAACTGAGCGCTCAGGGAACCGCGCGCTGCTCTGGGAGAAATAAATGTATACGATTGATTTCACAGCCTGGAACTGCCAAACACAGGAGCGCGCTGCCACGTCCTCAGCAGTTCCGTGTCACGTCCGAGCGCCGTCGCTCCCCTCAGGTGGGCTGGGGGCGAAGAGAACAGTTCTGCAAATTGCCGCAATGATTACACAGTGAACGCGTTTATCGCTTCGTTATTGCCCATTTCCTCCTCGCCGGGAGATCTGCGCGTCCATTTACATAGGGAGGTGAAAGGGGCGGCGGAGGATCCCGCCGGCAGAGGCAGCAAACTTCGGGCGCCGACATCCCTCCCGCCCCGCACCTCCGGCCCCAACGCGGCGCGTTCCCGCGCTCACAGTCATTACGGCCGCAGCGGGACCTCCACGCGAGCGCGAAGCGCAACAGCGCCGCAATTAACAAACAAACGCCCCGGCCTGGGCGGACGGCAACCCCCCGGGACGGCCCCGCCGCGCACCGGCCCTTAAGGTGGTCCGGAGGGCAGCGATGCCACGGCGCGGAGAAGGATGGGGGGGGGCGGGGAGGGAAGTAGAGGAGACGGCTATCTCCCTCGGGGCCGGCCCCTCAGCCCGGGCGCAGCAGGAGATGGGCGGCTATCGGCCCCGCACGGCGCTCACCCGCCTGAGCCCCAGCGGCCGGGAGCTGCTGCCCCCGGTGCCGCACGAGCCGTGCGGGAGCGCTGCGGCAGCCGCAGGGCGGGCAGCCGGTGGCCGTTCACCTGCCGGGACGCGACGGTGCGCGCGAGTGGCGCTGCTGCAGGAGCGAGTCCACAGCACAACGGCTCGGTGGCATGTCAGCGAAGGCGCGGCAGCACACTTATGTTCGAAACTCCGCATTTCAGACACCCCCGTGTCACCGCCGCGTACTTCTCCCTCTTACCCCCACAGTGGCAACGCTGCCCTTCAGCAGAGCCGCGCGCAGAGAACTCGTGCGCGCTGAGCCCGGCCGGGGGCACGTGCGGAGCGCGGAGGTCAGACTACGGCCATCCCCTCAGAGCCCCGCGCTGCCGAACCCCGGCTCCACCGAGATCTCCCGCGGAGCAAAGCGCGCGGCGCGCAGAAGCAGCTCATGGAGCAGAACCGAGCTTTGCCACTCAGGGAGACGGCCCGCAAAAAGCACAACGCTCCCGCAGCGGAAAGGCCGTACAGGGCACAACGCACCGCGACCCACCGGCCGCTCCACCTTAAGGCGGGCCGGGGTCGATTCCGCTCTCACCGCCCAGACTGGAGCGATTGGCGGCCAGGGCGGCGGGGGCGGGGCCCGGCGGCGTTCGCTATAAATATTCATGAGAGCGCGGCGGCCGGACTGGCGCTGCCGGGGCTGAGGAGCGAGAAGTTGCGCGGAGGCGCTGCCGTGCTCAACTCCGCGGCTCAGGTGGCGTGATCGCGACTGGTGCGCCCACGGCTGGAACCGGAGCGGAGCGAGCGGCGGCCCGGCCCGGCTGGCGGCCGTCTGCGAAGCGCGGCATTCGTGCAGGCAGCGGGACGGTCCGCTACGGCCGCCGCTGCACCGGCTCCGCCGCTGCTCGGGGCGGCGGGAGCGCGGCGCCGCGGGGCGCAGCGCCTCGTCCCGGGGCCGCCTCGGCCATATTGAGCGCGCCGCGCGGGGGCTGGGAGCGAAACTTCTCTTCGCGGCCGCAAGAGCTCTCCCGCAGCCCGGAGACATGCGAGGCCGACTGAGCGGCCTCTCCTGAGCGGAGCAAACCCTCTCCCCCCCCCCCCCTCCGCCGGGCACAGCGCCCGCGGGGCCGCCCCCTCACCTGCCGGGGCCGCGGAGCGGGACGGGAGGAGGGGAGGCGGCCGGGCCCGCCGCCGCCGGCGCCCAGCATGGAGTGGAGCTACCTGTTGGCCGTCACCCCGCTGCTCGCCGCCCTGGCCCTGCTGCAGCGCGCCGGCTGTGCCGCCGCCTCAGCCGCTGCCGCCTCGTCGTCATCCTCTTCGTCGTCGTCGTCGGCAAAGGAGCTGTCGTGCCAGGAGATCACCGTGCCGCTCTGCAAGGGCATCGGCTATAACTACACCTACATGCCCAACCAGTTCAACCACGACACGCAGGACGAGGCCGGGCTGGAGGTGCACCAGTTCTGGCCGCTGGTGGAGATCCAGTGCTCCAGCGACCTGCGCTTCTTCCTCTGCAGCATGTACACCCCCATCTGCCTGGAGGACTACAAGAAGCCGCTGCCGCCCTGCCGCAGCGTTTGCGAGCGGGCCAAGGCGGGCTGCGCGCCGCTCATGCGCCAGTACGGCTTCGCCTGGCCGGACAGGATGCGCTGCGACCGGCTGCCGGAGCAGGGCAGCCCCGACACGCTCTGCATGGACTACAACCGCACCGACCTCACCACGGCCGCGCCGCCGCCCGCCAAGCCCCCCCTCCGCGGCGCCCGGCCCGGCGGCCCCGCCAGGGCGCCCCCCCCC
>NW_024962334.1:38239807-38240521 GCF_019238085.1 Lagopus leucura | reverse complement strand
TACCCAAATCATGAAAAGAAGTGAAAATGTCCATCTTTGACTCTTGGAAGAGAAAAAATTTCAATTCTTGATTGTAAAGTATGTTCCATTGAGATTTGTGCTTGCTGCCTGTGTATATACCAGTCAATCAGAATACTGACCTGTGTTGCTTAAACAGGCCAGTTTTACCTTAGTATTTTCCTTTAGGTGAGCTATATTGTGCTGCTGGAACCTTCTTTTAACAGTTGTTACAGCATTTAAAGCAAGACAGTCCTACCACTATCAGTGGGGCTACAGTAAAGGTTTTCTTTCTGCTGGGGAATCCCATGCATGTAGCAAGGAAGGGAAGCTGAAACTATTTGGTGGGAATTTGTTAGATAAGTCTCTTGCAGACTGCTGGGATGTGCTGCTGGTGCTGAGATTAAAACATTTCTCAGAAACCAATAGGAAGTAGTTGTGTAGCTCAGTTGTGTAGCTACTCTGGAATCAGCAAAGAGGTGCTGCAGGTGAACACAGCCAGGGAAGCAGTCTCAGAACTAGTTAGGTTACCAAGATGCCTACCGGGGCACTAATGAGTGCCCAAGCACTGACTGAGCAGTAACACAAAGGTTAAACAAAGATGAGATAAAATTTAACTTGCTGGAAGCCCAAACACAGGGAAACAGTGCTGGAGAAGAAATTTTTGTGAATCAGCATAGATTTTATGTCTAAGAAGGGGGGGGGGGGGGGGGGGGG
>NW_024962334.1:38097325-38239707 GCF_019238085.1 Lagopus leucura | reverse complement strand
GAAACAGTGCTGGAGAAGAAATTTTTGTGAATCAGCATAGATTTTATCTCTAAGAAGGGGGGGGGGGGCCGGGGAGGAAGGCATCCTGGTATACAAGATAATAAATCCACAGCTACACCAATGCATGCATTGAGTTGCACGCTAATTTACGAGGTCTGATGGTAAACCTCCCTTCTCCCTTGAACTGCCACAAAACTGCTAACAATAGTCCCAGCAGATAGTGAGCCAAACACTTCTCACAGAGCAGAAGGGTTCCAGGCACCCGTGGTACTGGCTCACCTGTGGGCAGAAGCAACACCCACAGCAGCCCACGAGAGCCTCCCGATCGTCAGTGGTGTGGCTCCGTAGCACAGCCTGAACAGCAGCGACTGGAGGGCTGGGTAGAGGGCAACCGAGAACCTCCCACAGCTCACAGAAAGGTTTAACTGCTTCATTCAGGAGAGTGACTAAGCTAGCAGAGAAACATGGGTTGGGATTTTTTTCTTGTCTATTAAGCAGCATACCTTTTGAACGTTCCTTTTCTTTCCAGGACCCTTCCCTCCTTTACATGTTCCTGCTCCAAAAGGAAATCCTATGGATTAGCCTCCTCCTGCTGTAATGACTGAATAATCCCGTGGCCTCCAAAGGAGCTAGCCCAGCTGCCTGCCGGCTTTTTAAAGAGGCAGAGCTGCCCAGGTGTGCTGCAGAGCACTCGGGAGGGACACCTTCCCTGGAGCTAATGGAAATGGTCTGCAACCTGCTCCAAAACTTCCCTGGTTCTGGGAGAACTTTTATGAAGCTTTGATAAGCAATTGTCACAAAAGGGAAAAGACTTTGGACAGGGAAATTCTTATAAATTGAAATAATGTGATTGTGGCCAAGTATTCTGGGATATATTTTATAGTTCCTGCAATGAAAGGCCTATGAAGGCTGAGACTGGTACGCAAAAGGTCTTTTTTTTTTTTTCCTTTTTCTCCAATGCAGTATCTAAAAATCGAAATATTGTGGTGCTCACCCATTAGTGAGTTTCTCCAAGGTGATGAATCAGTCTTAATAGGTCTCACAGGTGTGGATAAGAAATGTGGGCATAAAATTTGACGTGAGGTACACTGGCTACATAACACTGGGAAAAATAGTGACGATGAACAGTCAGAAAACAAGAAAAAAAACACAAAAGTAACATACTCTTGGAGTGAAAGTGCACCTACAGCTGAGACCATGCTGTAGGGAAGCTCAGTGTGGCACAGGCAAAGCAGCTTATAGAATTGCAACCAGTTTCCAAAGTGCTGGTTACAACACGAATGTAGCATGTCTTGCTCCTGCCCTTGTGCCCAGAGCCATGCTCAAGGCATACTCTGTTTCTCCAGGTACGCACTTCTTGCATTGTGGAATTACCCATCCCTGGCCTAGCAGGCTGCAGATGAGGAACAGCCTCCCTCTGTTTCCCATCCTGGCCATGTTCCCTCTTTTTCCCCTTTTATACCAAAACTGAACGGTACTGAAAAGACAGCACGCCTCTTCCCACACTTCAAGAAGCTGGGCAGCAAATGTCACCATGGAAAAAAACAGGGTGATCCTTAGGAGAGTATGGAAAAAGTGCTGTACAGGTGATGGTCTGTGGGAGAAATATCAGACAGGGCAGAATCCCTGAACGTGGTTGTGCAGGCAGACTTTAAGAGAACCGGATTAGCAATGCTCTATTTATTTAGCCGCTTACAAATGGCCGTCATTACTGTAATCAGGTATATGAATTTCACTGGTTCAGCAGAGGGGTTCACCCATCTTAAATGCTTGGTGGAATGGAAATACCCGGTGTCTGGTATTAAAATGCGGAGCCGTCATCGCAGGTGATTAAGGACAGTCAAATCACTCCAGAAACTGGTACCTGAGGTCAGGAGCCGACCCGAGATTTTTGAAGGCTGATGTAACACCTTCTCACTCCCACAAGCCCTTTATCTGGGATCTCAAAACACTTTACATTCATCAGTGAATTAACAGTCAAATTTCTTCTTGCGAGACAAAAATTGCAGCAATACTCGGGCTAATTAAGTGTACGTGCCAAGTCTAGAAGAAGAACCTGGACTTGCCGGCCCTGATCAGCGCACTTTACGAGCGCACCCTGACACGTCGCCCGCGTCACCGCCGTGCGGCAGCGCCCTCCGCTGGGCGGCGGGCGGAACTGCAGCCAGAGGCGGAGCTGCGCGGCTCTGCTGCCGGCCTGCATGCCGGGCCGCGTTTCCCGCACCTCTGCTCTTCGCATTCCCGTCACCGCATCCCTACACCGCAGTACCGTCCCTTCCGCTGCTCCAGCAGGAGCCTGCGGCTGTTCTCATGTTGCTGCCCGCCTCTCTCATAGCTCCAACAGCCCCGGGCCCTCTGCCTCAGCCCATGCAGCCTTGTTTTTTTCAAGCATTGTTGTACTTTATATGATTTATGGGATGCTTCATACATGCTTTACATGTTAGCAGTGTGTTCTTTCCTCCAAACTGCTAAAATACACCTCCAATTTTTTTTTTTTTTTTTTTAATAGAAAGCTTGTTAGTCTTTGTTATTATTTCTGCTTGAAGCGGTACACGAGAGAGGTCTGTAGATCAGCCACAGTGTCCCATTTTTACGTCTTCTGGAATTAGACATGGCCATTTTGGTGCCATGAGCCAGGGTGACCCAGGAGGCATGTCTGGCATGGCACGCTCACTGCTGCTCCGGGGCTGAAATGGGAATGGCCTCATTCGATGTAAATCAAAGAATGCAGCAATTTGCCTTATGAAGCAAAATGCTTTCCTTGGCCGCCTGACCAAAAGTAGGGTGGGAATAAAATGAAACCTGGCTTTTTGGAAGGAGAGGGACGGTTTGCCATCCAGCTCCAGGCTTGCAGCTCTGCGCCGTGCTCCTGTACGCTGCTGCCATCTGGAGCCACAGCGCAGAGCTGGGCAGCAGCAATGTGCTCCTGTGCACAACACTTTCACCACTGTGATCTTTAAGCTGAAATTACTTTTTTTTCCCCCCCCCTAAAACTCTAGGGAAGCAATATTTTGCCTGTAGTAATTAGGAAAACCACAGTTTTCCAGGACATAGAGCAGGACGTAGGAATAGTCAGCCCAGGAAACCAGAGGCCCACGAGGAGTTTTGCTGCTGCCATCCTCCAGCTCATTAGTGTACCAGAATTGTGTGTGTTGTTTTTAGCGGCTGAAGAGTTATTTATGGCTTCTATGTTCTCAAGCCAAAGTGAGTGAGGGGTGCAGCCGGGGCAAACGCATCAGAGCAATGCAAATCACTGACAAGGCATCATGAATGCAAGCTGAGCAGAATTTAAATACAATCCATGAATGAGAGGAAAGATTTGCATGAAGGAAAGAATCATTAGAATCTGATTTAACAAGCAGTGTATAAAATGGGCCTTTGCAGCTTAACATGAAGTAAAGCACATTCACGTTATACATTCCTAATGAAAAACAAAAACAAAAAAAGCACAAAATCACAAAACCCCTAATTTATTAGTAGGGTTTGGAATAGAAACGGTTTTCACAGAATACCTTTAGATCCTGATTCAGAAACTTGTGCTTGATTGCTTTCTTGAATAGAAGTGGATCATAAGATGTAGGGTGGCAGGGACTATTTAAGTGCATGCCAAACTCCTATTGATTTCAGTGAGATTTTAAAAGATGCTTAAAATAAGAATGTGCTTAAATGTTGGTCAGAACAAGAGTGCTTTTCTGAATTAGGGTTTAAGTCATAAATTTACACAGTGCTTTCACATGCAATTCCTTCTGGGAAAATAGGAGAGATTAGAATTAGGTATTAAAATATAAACACAAATATAATAAATGTGCATAGAATTCTATATAAATATGTATTTCTGCGTGTCATAAAAGAACTTAATGAAGAATTACTCAGGACAGAATTTTCTGTAAGGTTCAAAAGCCAACAGAGAAAAAAATCTGTGAACATTCATAGAGCAACTTGTATAGATTCCATACTGATTTAATCCCAGCTGAATAATCGCAGATTTTTAATATAAGGTTAGATGTAGATAGTGGCAGTCTCTTGGAAAAGGGCTATGCTATTCTACATTAAGCGATATGATATTCTGTCCTTAAGAAAATAAAAACTGTCTTGAAGAAACTCCTGCTGGTTATCATGTCCAGTCAGTGGCCACAAACACTGGGCAACAAACTTTAAATTAACATCTCCTATAGTGCAATGTGTCTGAGTATTTTTCAAAGCAGTGAGTGCAGTGGCAGACTCTGATATGCTGTATTTCCTGATAATAGCTGATTGTGTATTTCTGTCAATTCTGGACAATCTTTTAGTTTTTATTTAAGCATTAATTGATCTATGTAATTACATCTCTTAACATATTCCTGTAACACCACAGTGCTTCTTTTTGTGTAACTGTGGTCCCTCTCAAGTGAGTTATTAGCAGCAATACACATGAAACTTGCAAGAACTCTGCCAGTGTGTGCCAATATTGGCTGTGCTTGTGAATGTTAGACTTTGTGTCAGTTCTTCCTGTGGCATTATGTAAGTTTTCAGAATGCTGCAGCAGAGATCTGCAATATGCCTTTTGGAAATCTCTGAAATCTATGATTGCTGTGGTTTTGTTTTTCTGCTCTTCTCCTAAGTCTACCAAGAAAATGTTCAACAAAAGGTATTTCAGCTCAATAGCAATGCTGTTCTCCTGACTGCTTTCTCTGTCTTTGGTTGAGCAAAAGCAGTATCCCATTTGGTGAAAGGCAGCAGTCCCAACAGTAGCACTCTTTTGGCTCTAATCATTGCTTACACATTTCTTGATATTTTCATACTCTCAGTTTTTACTCCTTATCTCTCCCCCTGCCAGTGCCACGCTTAGTGAAGGACACAGTTCAGCTCAGGACTAATGTAGCAGTGGTGGGAGTGTGGGCACCTCCCTCGCAGATAGGCACTGAAATGTAGGTGGCTACTTGAATTGAATCCTGCCCTGAGAGTCTGGCAATTCTTTTTATCTGTTACAGCTCTGTTGTAACATCTGAGTTTTTCACTGATACATTCTCTAATTGCTGTTTCCTCCATTTTTTGGGCTGTATCGTGCCTTTGCATGAGTTAGTACAACTTCTAGTTATGACTGCTCAATGGAGAGGAAGCTTCTCAGCCAGCAGCCTCTGACCCACTCAGGAGCACTCAGTACATTGATTCTGGGGATTTGGGAGTGGTTATTCTTAATGGGATCTTTGATTGATTACTTAAAATGTGTTATTTTAGTGTCATCTTTTTTTGGCTGTTTCCATATCTGTAATGATATCCATGCTCTGTTGTTCTTGTTTGTTTGCTTGTTTTATTATTCTTTGCAGTAAATTAGTTCTCTATTCTTTATTTTACACTTCAAAATTTATTTTGAGGCAGCTTCATTTCCTGACAACCATTTAGGGAGGCTATTGGTTTTATTTCTGTTTGCTTCTTCAATTTTCTTCACTTATCCAAACTGTAGGCTGGCTTAAAGTGCTTAAGCGTATCTTTAAACCATGTAAATTCCAACAGTTCCTCTAGAGAGCAGCAAATATGTTCAAATAAAATATTAACACGATTCAACATAATGTTTGGTGAAACACTATTAATTGAACTAGCTAAGCACTGATAAAGAGCAAAGAGCAGTGAGGAATGGAGGTCCTGCACCCAAGTTTGGCCTTTTTAAGTACTACCTGAGAACTGTCTTAGCACTCACTGTGGATGCAGTCCCCTAATGTGCTGCTTGACCCTAACCCCTACTTTGCAACATAGTTTGGCACAGGGGAGGAGGAAAGTAATGGGGGTGCAGCCTGGGCTGGGCACCAGATCTGTGGGCTATAAACTCTCCTGTCCTTACTCACACAGGACTGCGAGCCAAGAGGAAGCACTCCATTTCCAAAAACACCCACAGGCTGTCTGTTCCTCATGGTCAGTAGGTGTCTGACAGATGGGACTCTGTCTCCTGTGTGCACAGGGTTTAAGGGAACTTGGCACCTCACAGCGAGGCACAGATACTTGTTTTTTATGAAAAATAGTCAAAGTAATGAAAAGTCATCCCAGCTGTAGACCTCTTCAGACTAATACCACCATGTGTTTGGCCCTAAATAATACATAAATCTTTAAAAGAAGGACAAAGCCCCCTTTGTTCTTTAAGATCAGTCTCCAAAGCAAGATTGACAGCTGCCTGCCTAAGCACTTGGACAGCTGACACAGATGTAACAGCAAAGTGAATTCAGTCTAATGGGAAAATCCATGAAAGAGTGTTTTCAAAATCCTCTCATGCTTGCAGGGCTGTTTTTGGGCGGATTTTGTGATAGTAATGCTTCTTGGCCTGTGCTGGAGTTTGTACAGATGTCTAAAGCAGCTTTTGCAAAAGTTTTTCTCACAGATATAAGCCTGGCCAATTGAGCCAATTTAAGTCATCCCAGATCTCCACGAGGTCTGTAACCACAGCAGAGGAATTCCCCCTTCCTGTTCTCTGTGGACTTAAGTAAGTTTTGTCAACACACCCACCCTTCCTGATGGCATTTGTTTCCAGTTACTGGGTACTGAGGTATAAAATCAGAGCCTCTTTCCCCAGATTAACAGTTAAATGCAAAATACTAAGAGGCAGCACTGGATGGACATAAAGCAGTCAGTGTAAGCTAATGCCAAGGCCACAGCAAAGGAAGGTGCTGAAATCCCTTCTGGGAAATAGCATGGACTGAGGCATGACTGGACAAAGTTGGAGGGGCTGGAAGAGCAGGACAGGGTATATATGTATCTTATCTTGCTTGAACACTCTTAAGAACACTCACCTCACCCCAAAATATTCACATAATACAGGGAAAGGAGGGAAGGGATCAATTCAGGCCACAAGGGGAAAAGCAACAAAGGGAATGCTCTCAATGTAGGTAAAAGACATGTTTATCATCATTTTTTTCCCTGCTTCTTGGGTAACTGACCTCTTAAATACCAGGAAGTTTCTTTGGTAACTGCATAGCACTGGCTGGCTTCTGCTGGTGGGTTGTATGCACACAGAATCAGATACAATCAGTGCAGCAACACAGGCAGGCTGGTAAACAAGTTCTGCCTCATTTCTGGAAGCACAGATTGCAAAAGAACCTGGAAATGGTGGGAGCTGTAGTGCTGCTAGGCAGTGAAGGCTGTAGCTTGCTGCTTTTTGAGTTGTGAGCTGGCAGCCCCATGTGGGATGCAGCTGGGAGTACTGAGAAAACACAGCGTCTGCTTGGTGGAACCCACCTGGTACCGAGGGAGAAGCAAGAAGCATTGCTCAGTGCTGTCCACAGGTGTTAGAACAGAAGTAAGCAGCCTAAGAGCTTCGCTGAAACCAGACCTCTGTCTTCAGTTCATAGGCACTTTGGGTCGTGCCAGACAAAAGATTTTCAAGAGGTAAAATATATTAAGCCAAATTGTTTCTGGGACAGATCTTTTTAGAAATATTTTAGGAATCTCATCTAGGAATAAATTACTGTAGCAACAGATCTTTTTTGCGGGGGGGAGGTGGAGGGAGAAATATTGTCCTGAGGAGGAATGAAATCCCAACCACCAAGTTAAAATCAAGTTGGTAACATTTTAAGAATTTCTGGTGAAATACAAAAGCCAAATAAATACGATCCACGTCACTGTTGTTTTAAAGGTTGTCTCATGGTTGTTCTTGTGACTAAAGCTGATAAAATATATCTCTCAGACATAGAGACACAGGTAATTTGTCTAGATTTTTTGATAAATTATTTCTTCTTTATTCACACGCTTGCATGGTTTCTATTGCAATAGACCATGAAAATTGAGACAGACTTTTTCTGAGCTGAAAGAGCTGTGTGTATCAGTTCCAGGCTAGGAAGCTGACAGTTGTTGCCACCTCTATTTTCAATGCAAAAAAAAAAAAAAAAAAACCAAACAAGCCAAACACTAAAATGCTTTGTTTAGATCATTTCTTAATTTAGTCTTTTGAATATCAAATAGTGTTACTCTCCACAGGAGCATAAAATTTGCTGCAGTTCAAATTCTGTTGTCTTCTCCAGTCAGAAGAAAGATTGGGATCTTTCCTAGACTGTGCATGGAGGAATATGTAAAAGTCTCTGGTGAAGCTGTGTGAACAGCTATCTATTGGTGCACCACATTCCATAAATTGTGTTAGATATTTTCCAAGTTTATGTTCACATTTCTTTAGGAAGAGGCTTGCTGAAGCAGGAGAAAAGTGTGGATTTTTGTAGCCAACGTGCTGCCCGTCTGCCTGCCTCTGAATATTTTTTCTAGCCTTTCAAGGACAGCACAGAGATTCAGGAAAAAGCAGATGCCAGAAACAAGGAGTGATCACGGTGTGTATGATCTTCCAATGCAGGAAGGTTGGGCATCTCGTCTGTGAGGACAAGGAAGGCATTGCTTAGCAAGCCTTGTTTCTAGAGTGGGCTCTAGAAACATTATATCCTGTTGTTGTTTTATTTCCATATTGCACACTATGGCTAAGAAAAGGAGGAAAACCAGAGGAGAATGCAGAAAGTCATTCTACCAGCACGTAGTTTTCTGTTTCTATCATTATGATTATTTCTTTGCCAAAAGCAGCAATTTCAGAGAGAGAAAATCCCCAAAATACACCCTGGTGAGTGATGCTTAAAGTCTCATAGGCAAGATAAAAGTTATGCATATAGGAAAGCTAGAAGTGGAGGATTTCTGAGTGTGGGCCTCCACCCTCTTCTTTGAGGACACCTTATATGAACTAAAGAAAAGCTCAGAGTCTGCCATCATCTTCACTCAGTAAATTGTCTATCAAAGCTAACCCAGTACTCCAAATTCTAGCTGCAGATCCTGAATCGGAGACATTTCTATGTTGTGAATGGCGCAGGTTTAGAAAGCAGCCATTGGGTTCTGTGATTCTATGGGTTAGCACTGTATGAGAAATCTTGTAATTAAGTCACTGCTAATAATGTGGAGATCTGGAGTTCTGGAATATGCTGCTTGTCCAACCCAAATGGAAGAATCATAGAATGATGAAGGTTGGAAAGGACCACTAAGATCACCTAGTCCAGCTGTTGATCCACGCTGCCCACAGAACTGTGTCCCTCAGTGCCACATCTCCACATTTCTTAAACACCTCCATGGATGGTGACCCCACCAGCTCCCTGGGCAGCCTGTGCCAATGCTTCACCATTTCTGAGAAGAAATCTTTCCTAATATCCATCCTGAATCTCCCCTGTCGCAATGTAAGGCCATCACCTGTTGTTCTATTAAAAGAAAACAGAAGTGGAAGAAGGAAAGGCCAAAGCTAGCAGACAAGACTGTGTGATTGCGATCTGGCTACTTGCATGGTAGATAATACCAATCGTAAAGATACCATTCATTCTTTTTGATCAGATTTCTGCCTTGCCAAACTCATTTTCCAGAATTACCACAAACCAAGAGTTCATGCTATGACTTGGAACAGAAACCATCAAATTTGCAGAATATTTTAGCAACTCAATTACAGTGTAGGAGCACTGCAAAATGACTTCCCTATCAGCTGAACACAGGCTATTAAGAGCAGTACAAAAGACAGAAGTTGAAGAACAGTCTTTCAACTACTCAACTTTCCTAATTTTGGAGATGCATTTTTTTTATCATCTTAAAATACTACAAGCAGTAATAATTTATCTGTTCTTCATTGTAATAATGACATTAAAATAAAATTATGTGCAATTAATATCCTCTTTAATGATCCCTGCTAGAAAGATAATCACTGCAATAACGATGTATCACAAAAGGGCAGATAATTTTAATAACTTGAAAGAATACACTAAGGATCTCTCTGCAGTGTTAACTTCAGATTTAACACTTATCATAGTCTGAACTGAGAGACTCATGGAGAGCAACCGCTGATGAAGGGAAATTATGCATTCCCCAGACACCTGCCTGCAGTGTACTTCACAAGAGAATAGTGTCATAGCTTTCCACTGTGCTGCTGAGAGTAAACCAAAGTGACCCAACATAGAGAGTGAAGAAAGAAAGTGATTATAGCTGCTTGACTCTTGGGATTTGGCTTTTATTTTGGTATTAAGAAACATATTTCAAAGTAAAACAAAGCAAAAGAAAAAAATTGTTCAGAAACAGCTTTTTAAAACCTATCTTATTTAATATTGAGAAATAGAACTGATGCATTGCTGTTGTTTCTTAATCATGCTGACACTGTCCAAACTACCAGAGATACTTGGTTTAGTGCATACAGAACGCAGAAGGTGCAGGTCTGCAACATCCTGCTAGAGTACCAGAGCAACAGAGCCTCCTGAGGGCAGAGGTAGGAGAGTGGTATGGTCAGGCAGAAATGCCTCTTCTGGAGTAGCTGGGTTAAGAAGAGATACAAAGATTCACAGCAAACTTTAACAAGCAGGTTTTGCGATATTCTTCTGAGTACAAAGTAATGTCTGAACACTAAAGCTTTGCTTATGTAGAATAAAATCTTGTTACTTCCTTGCTCTACACCTATTACTCCTTTATTCTCTTTCAATGACATCAGCGTATCATCATAGTACTTTAACAACCAGTGATACTGAAAATAAGGAGAATAGAAGGAGAGGAGTGATCCTGTCTTCCTTCTTTCAAAGAGCTCTGTAGTATTTCCTCCTTCCAGTTGCAGATGCAATGTCTTCTAATTTGCTTGAGCTGAGGAAGCTCAGAACAGTACAAATGTCTCTGCACATCTTCCCTTGGTCTTCCCTTGCTGGTAAATCCATCCAGCTTTGTAAAACCACGCCTTCATAATTTAATAAACAAAACTTGCAAAGAATTATTGGAAGACTCGGAGACATTCCCTAAGGAGTGAGTGGTTGATGCCAGAAGTACCTATTCCCTCATGTACCATACGAGTCCTGCAGTGTCAGTGCACAGGTGTTTATGTTAGCAGTTGATGGCTGCACCAGGCCCTGCAGCTGAACGGCACAAACTCAGGCCACAGTTTCAAGACCAGAAACCACAAACAGAACAAGGGAGATTTTCACTCATTTCACTTTCTATTCCAGACACAAAAAACATTTTCTTTATTGGAAATGAGGCTCTAAAAGATGTCTAGCTAAGGACACAAATAAGCAAACTGTGTCCAGCCACAGTACATTTATTATTTATCCCATCCTATTTATATCTCTCACCGAGGGATGTACGCGACAGCCTGAATCCACATTTGTTCCTTCCATTGCTCCTCACAGCTGAGGAGAGGCAGCGAATCACAAAAGGTCTCATTGTTGCTGTCTTTAGTTCTGGTGTGGGTAATCAGCACGCACCCCATTACAGAGGCTTTGGAGGATGAGGAATTTAAATATTTAATGTTTTTCTGCCTATGATAAATTTAATAATTAATGCCACTTCTGACCTGGAAATGACAAAACATACAGCAAGCACACATGATAAAAGAAACAAACACAACTAATGAAGGGGAAAACATTGCTTAGAAAGTAGCAATTAAGGCTTTCTCTAGCACACTTCAGGGTTGGCAAGGTACTTTACAAAAGTAAATTCTGCCATCCAGTAAGCTTCCCAGTTCCTGAAGGGATGGAGAAGGTGAGGGGTCATTAAGTGCTGATCTTTACCTTGTATGTGTGAGGAATGATACACAGAGTTGTGAACCAGACTGTCCCAAAGGCATGTGCATCCACAGCAGAGAACAGGACAAAAGTGAAAGCTGTTTTCCCTTGTTGCTGGTGAGGAACCAGCCTTTAAGTCATTAGATACATGTTATATGGCAAAGTGAGGGCCAAATTGGTTCTCAGCTTCTTTTCTCTTTGCGTAAGCCTAAGAGGGGAACTGCTCCAGTTCCAGGCTGCTGACACCAGCCTGTGTCACCCTGCAGAGCAGTCTGTGTAAAGGCTCTCCTGTGCATTCCCCAAGCACGTGCTGCTCTGCACCCACCCCCACTGCAGGTGTACGCAGCTTACAGCCCACACTCACTTACCAGGTTTGAGGAAATTCAGCTCACACACTGCGGTGCTTCGCTGCTGGACCACGCTTATGTAAATGCAAGAGGATTCATATCGAAGGAAAGCACAAAGCGTGACAGCAATGAGTTATTCTGTGATTCACCTCATTTAGACATGTTTTCCAATGATTAGTGTCTGTCAGTTACAGAGGGTGAGTACTTGCACAGATCTTGCTGCTATATCCTTCTCTGGGATTAGAAATCGTTTTCCCTAAGCTCAGGTCTGGGATAATCATATAATGGTAGAAATAGGTACATCTAGAAAGTGACTCACGTTAACCTAAGGGATGCCTGGGACAGATCAGATGAATCATTCTCCCTGCTGAAATAGGGAGCCTAGTGTGACTATTTCAGATTAGGGTGTAACACTTTGTAGACGTGTTGTTAGTAGATCTACAATCACACATAGTAAGTAATACCAGGGCAAGGGCACTGGAGCTCAGCCCCGCACTGTCAAGCTGCTGCTGCTTGCTTCCTGGGCAGCTCTGCAGCTCAGCAATCAACCATGTAGTCATCTCATTTTGGAGTTCGTGAAGCTGAGTAACAGAGACATGGACAGGCTGTGCCAGCTGATCTCAGGGGCAGAGAAGGTACTGCTGTGGTGCTGCTAATGAGTGCAGGTGCGGTCTTCAATACAGAAAAATCTAAGATCCAGGCTTTCTTTGCATATTAACTCTTTGCTACAACACAATCATTTTTATTAGTTACCTACTCTTGCTTTGTCCTTTCTTAGAGTGGGCTTAGGGAGCTTATTACTATATCTCTGCACCTCAAGTATTGTGTTCAGTTTTGGGCCCCTCATTACAGGAAAGACATTGAGGCCCTAGAGCATGTCCACAGAAGGGCAGCAAAACTGGTGAGGGGTCTGGAGCACAAGTTTATGAGGAGCAGCTGAGGGAGCTGGGATTGTTCAGTCTGCAGAAGAGGAGGCTCAGGGGAGACTTCATTGCACTCTACAACTTCCTGAAGGGAGGTTGGGGTGAAGAGGGATTTGGCCTCTTCTCCCAGGCAATGAACAGGACCTGGGGAAATGGCTGCAAGTTGTATCAGAAGAGGTTTAGGTTGGACATGAGAAAAAACTTTTTCTCTCAGAGTGGTCAGGCACTGGAATGGCTGCCCAGGGAGGTGGTGGAGTTGCCGTCCCTGGCAGTGTTCAAGAGGTGCCTGGATGACGTGCTGTGAGATGTGGTTTAGTGCTTGTGCTGGCAATGGTAATGAGAGGACGGTCGGACTGGATGATCTTGTAGGTCATTTCCAACCTTGTGATTCTATGATTCTATGATTGTGAGGAGATCAGTTAACCCTCTGAAAGTGGACAACATACAAGTGTGCTTGGAAGTCACACCTTTCCTAAGTTCAATCTGTTGCAGTAGGTGAGAGCAAACAACTGTACAAATGAACTCCTAGAACAACTGGTCAGTCACCGTCAACAGCTTTTTAGAGTCATAGCTGGAAAAGTGTAAATGTGTTATATTTTCATAGAAACTGTTCAGTTAATGCAATATCCTTTAAATTCTCATTTGAGCTTTTTCTTCTTGCTCAGCGGAGGTTTGTTTCTCCTTCTTTGATTAGCCATGTACAGCAAAGCAGCAAGTCTCTGCCCTTGTGATTTTCTGACACCCCTCAGGAGCACAGTAATCTGTCCTGCTGGCCCAAAGCATAGGGTGCTCTCAGGGCTCTATACCCATTCGGACTTTTTCAATCTCAAGCAACTAGTACTGCTATAATTTGATTGCGCATCGGGATTTTTTAGCTCAGCTGAAGGGCAGTATCCTAAAAGCTTGCTCTGAACTACAGAGGAAGAACCTCCAAGGTGAGACTTGATCTGAGGTCTCAAAGTCATGACAGTATCTTTAACGAAGCTTTGCTGGAGCCCAGGTCTCACTTGCTGGCATGCAGTTCCTTGCTGGTCACCAGCACACAGGTGTTCTTCAATGCTATCCTGCTTAACAGCAAGATCTCCTGACACACAGGGCTTATGGCTGTTGCTGTTAAGGTTAGTGCTGGCAGCTTGCTGAGAGACCTCTTCAGGATAAAGAGCAGCCTCCTCTTCCTCTTCAGAGAGAAGTGAGCAGGAGCCGTCGCTGGTCTGGCTGCCATTCAGTGCTTGGCAGTCTTGATTTTGGGGAGAGGAAGAACTACCAGACTGTGCTGGGGGAATATTTAAAAGGCCCTCATTCTCTCTGTGGGAGTTGGCCAGCTGCTTGTTCCTCTGGCTTCTTGCTGTCATTTGTCGAAGAGCATAGACAAGGTCAGCAAGGCTGAGCAGAAAGGACAGACTGGTGACACTCCAAATGAAAACCATCATGATGGATTTCTCGGTGGGCCGGGAGATGTAGCAATCAACTGTGCTTGTACAAGGTGAATGGTAGCAGGAAAAGCGCTCGGGAACAAAAAATCCAAAGAGGAAATACTGTGCAGCTGCAAAAGCAGCCTCAATCAGTGTCCTAAAAAAAAGATGAACAGCGTATGCCCCAGAAAAATTGAGGACATCTAGGTTGTCCATATCACAATCCAATCTATTGACAAGATCACTCCTACAGCGTTCCTTCAGGTCTTTGGGGTTTGATAAACCCTTATTCCCTCTGCACCCGTGCACCAAACAGTGCTTTCTTACAATGTACGTTGCTACCTTGTGCAGAACATAAACACTGAATGCAGTGTAAGGTAGCAAGATAGACACAGTCTGTATGAACCAGAACCTGAAGTGAGATATGGGAGAGAACAAGTCATAGCAAACATTGGAGCATCCAGGCTGCAGGGTGTTGCAGACGAAGCGCTCCTGTTCATCCTGATAGAGCGGATAGCCTGCTAACACCACCACTGCCATTCGCAGCAGAACTACCAGCATTAGCCAGATCTTTCCTAGAAGAGAACAAAAGAAAAAGAGTAAAGCACTAGAAGGAGAAAAGGTAGGTGAAGGCTCTCTGTATACAATGCATTTGAAAGGATACCTCTGAAGTTGGTTTCCTCTTTGAAAAGCACCTCCTTGGCTCTGTTTTGGCTGGAACTGAAACTTGTGTGAATGTGTTAGCCAGCATATTCCATAACTTTCGTCTAGACTTGACAGTGTAGGAGTCTGACATATAGTAAGCCACGCAAACTGAAAATGCTGCCTAACAATAACACTCTGAACATGCCCAAATCTGGTAAAAAAATGAATTGTGTGAGAATTCCCATTTTGCTTGGTTTCATACTTCTGCACCTGGATTTTTGTACTGTATTGATGTTGATCAGCTAATATGGCATGAAACTCCTGTAGATCCCAAAAATTGTTGAGTGATGTAGCATTTGTTCTTTATCTTGGCCATGAAATCATATGTAAAGCTTACTGCAGTGTCTAGACTGGTATTTACTCATGAGCTAGCTAACAGGTGCTACCAGGAAGCTTATTCAAAATGTACTACAAATGTGCATTTGTGTGTTCACACAAGAACCCTGTCATTTCTCTGTATTACTTCTCTGGTTGCCTTGTCTTGAGCATACCTCCCCATCATCCTGCACCTTGGCATGCTGTCTGTCTCCATTCAGACCAAAAGCTCCCTCCTGTATTAACACCAAGTAAAGCCTTACAGGTCTGGCATTTCCATACACTTTTATTTGTCTTTTACTGAATTGTTTCAAACGGTTGTTTTAATCAGGGAGAGATCAAAACTTAACCTTATTCCATCGCGCCAGCAATACTGAAAAATCAGGAACTGTAACCCTGCATGTCACATATTGAGAATGTGACTTTGTTGTTCATGAGAGTTTCTTGAAGGAGTTTTGGATGGGGTAGGTTTTTCATAAAGATTTTTTGGTAAAGTTACAGAAATTGCTGTATGGATGGCAAAGCTATTTTTAACACAGAAGTGCTTTTCCTGAGCTGGGTTGGGAAGTCTGAAAACAATCTGTTATACGGTCAAAGCACAAAAATACACAGAAAAATTCAACATTTGAAGTAAAGTTTAGCACTTGAGTTTCTCAAGTTTCCTTTTGAGTATTGTCACTGCTTTTGTATGCGGTTTTGAAAAATTCTTTTAATTTAACAATCCTCTGCTTTAGTTTCATGTATTTTTAAAACACGTCAAAAAGTAAAAAGAAAGGAAAGAAAAAGAAAAAAAAAAATAGGAACAACAAAAACCACACAAACACACAAAACAAACAGAAAAGAGCAATGAGTTTAATTATGTACTTGAAGGAATTGATTGTTCAAATCAAAAGAAAAAGCTAAGAAGTAGATGCACAAATGGCAACTCGGCAACTACGTGGAAGCCGTGCCATGAGCGGTTAACAGCTGAGAAATGCACTGGATACCTTAAGTCACAAATAGTGATTGTACATCTCACATGCACAAAATTTGTGAAACAGCACCGGTGCATATCCTGAAAGAAGATCAGATCCCCAAACTCTTTTTTTTCTATGAAATACAGTTTTTTACAAGTATTGTCTTGAACAACATTTTTTGCCATTTCCCATGGAACAATTTCACTGTAGTTGGTAAAAATCTTAATTGTCCACATTTTTCTGTAGTATTATTTAATATCTATTATCACATGGGACATACAACTTGAATGCCCCATTTAAACCCTCAGTGGCTAATGGACAGATTACGGGATTGGGTCAGTAAAACTGCACTCACAGAAGCCTGCTGCTCCAGGCAAAATAATGTACTATCTAAATAAATGGAGGTCTTCCCATTTCATCTTTAATCACTTGAAACTTAGCAGTGGTTTTGCTGTATTTTCAGCTCCTTGTATTTTGTTGTGCAGGCTGTGCTGTTGCCCTGTTTTTGGCAGTGTTGGCCAATAAAAACCACCAGCTGTAAAGAAGCATCACCTTTAGAAAGCGATGCCTCATACTGAGGTTGCATTTTTTCCCTGTGAGGACCTCAGAGTGTTTGAAGCACATTTGTTAATTAAGATCAAGATACTAAATGCCATTTCCCTATCCATTTTTAATTAGAACATGTACAATAGGGAGTGCTGTTTAAAAAAAAAATCAATGGCTCCTTAGGAAGCAGTTCAGTATGACATTCATTTTAGAGGGAACCCTCCAGCTATCACCTTCCCTAATGGCTCAGTCCTCATTGCCCCTGCAGCACGCAGCACAAACTGCAGCCCCTGCCCGTGGTGGGAGTGAAGGTGGGACTGAAGAGGTTTTATCTGACTCACACTTCACTCCAAGCAGCCTGTGGAAGAGGGAGGATGTCTCATTTAAATAAGAAGAAAAGAATCACTCAGCCCCGTTTGCTGCCAAAAAACAGACTGTGCTTGTTTGTTTTCTGTTTATTTTTAATGCATGTGAACTTTACTCATTTATAAAAATGAAGAATAAGCATAATATGGTAATTAACCACAGGCAAATGTCTTCCTGTAAAAGAGAAGCTTTTTCTCTTCTTAATGAAGAATTATTTTTGAGTGTTTTCACAACAATCCATATAACATTCCCTACAGCTGATGTGAAGCTTGGGCATCAAAAGCCAAATTTGAAAAGTATGCCAGAATTCTTTCCTAAAGCTCAGAAAATGTCCATCAGAGAGGAAGTAGGAGTCAATTTAAAAAAAAAGAAACACATTGACCACTTTTGCATCACATATGCAAATAATAATTTCTTCTTCAAAGGTCACAAAAGCATAACTAGAAATCAAAGTAGATGACCAATGTCAATGCTCAGTTGTCCAATCTAGTGGACATTTACTTAGCTTCAGGCTAGGAGCAGCAAAAGAAAGAGCAGAGTAGTTTTAAAGTACTCACCTATAATTGACACATTATAATTGAGAGTGACAACCAAAAATCCCAGCGAGTCCCAGTGCTCCATGTTGGATCAGATTCACAGCTCCTGATGGCTCAGCTGGTTTGGCATTTCCCAGGTAGGTCAGACTTAGGGAATAAAGAAAGAAGAAATAAATTTGATAAGCATCAAAGATAAAAGCAAGAAATAAAGCCCAAACAGTGTTACTGGTGCTGGATTGCTTTGATGATTTGAACAAGGCTGATAGTTCTGATTATGGGAACAAATCTTCCCAGGGGTTTAAATCTGCCTTGGAAAAGTTTTGTCTGTTCAGATCCCACTGCACTTACCTCTTTCGTGGATCCTCTGTCCAGACAACTGCAAGCAGACGAACAACAACAGGAGGGATCTTTCCCATTGTAGACTATTCTTAACCTCCTGGGGCATACCAGCCTCCTGGCATTGCTGAGATGTTTCAGTGGTGAAAGGCAGGGACTGGGGAAAGGGAAGAAAAACATGGACCAGGAATTAAATGAGGCCTCTTTCCCCAGAGAAATACAGATGGAGAAAGGGACAGAAAAGGGTGGCGAAAGAACGAGCACTGCTGTATTTGAAAGCAACTTTCTGTTTAGCAGCTGCTCAATGGAAGCTGTTCCATTGCAGTTCCTCAAAGCAACTTTATTTCTAAAACGCAGCCTCCCTGACAGTACATCATGGCTTTGTCAATCACTGCCATGCCAAAAATTCTCCTGCAGGCTGAGGCTCCCAGCAGGAGTGACAAGAAATGGAGGAAGCCTGTACTAAACACAGGGTAGGAGCTGCTTTGTATCAGTTCTTTCTCCCACAGACACTTGGTTACTGAGGCATCACTCAGCAATGGCAGGGCTGGTGGCTCCAAAATGAATGCCTGGCAATGGCTGAAGTCACGCAGGATGCCCACAGGTGCTTCCAGAAAACTGCAGATGGAAGAACACACAAGCCCCTTTTTCCTCACTACCACACCCCACCGTCCTGAGAACATAACCTACTACTGCTTTCCACCTAGTGCTCAGAACCCTATGGGGTGTTTTCTGTCATTCTGTCCTTTCTAATCTGTGTTGTAATAGAGATAAACATAATATGGACTCTTGTTACCAGGAAATCTCATCAGTAAGTAGTAAAACAGCAGGAAAAAAAAAGACTTTGTGTGATACAACAAGGGAGAAAAGTAATATCACGACAACCAGAGAACTCAGGGCAGTCTCCTTCTCAGCCCTGCATGTATCCTTCAGCCCATGAAGGGTGGCTGATCCTCCTTCGTGAGGTGCTTACGGCCAGCCTTAAAAGGTAAATTATCACTTAATAAAGCAGAATGTAACTGTGCAAAGATAGTATCTCCCCAGCTTTACAGTCCCAATAAGCGTAATCTCACAGCAGAGCACACTGAGCATCCTTTCTGTAGTGAGCCTCATTCTTCACAGACCCTAAAAGTGGAGGATGGCATTTAGGGGAAAGGATAGCATTTAAAAACATGGTATAACTCTTTATTCATTGACTGAGTAAAGAGACTTTCAACTATAGCAGTAAACACAGGAAATACATTACTTTTGAAACTGTTCTATGTAAAATATTTGCTGAAAAAACACTCCTGTTACTGAATTTTATTTATGCCATGTGATGCTTGTTTTAGCTTCATTTTTCCCTCCAACACCTTTTTTTTTTTTTTCCTAGATGCGTGTAAGTGTGAGAGGTATGGAAAGAAAGGAAAACTGGTGGAAGAGAACAGAGAAGGGAAAAAGTACAAATGGCCGAGAGGAAAAATGTGTTGTGATATGAAGGTCTTCTTGTTAAACATCCTTTGTCAAAATCAGTAATCAAAAATAGTCAGGAATGTCAAGATGGCGGCAGGGTACGAATGCTCAGCAGCTGCATTCACACAATAGGCCATAAATTGTCCCTGTCGACACTGCTGGTTAAAATACCCTTGGTTGTCACTGCTGTGAGAGACCTCTGCCATTTGTGTAAGAGGATAACTGCTGGGGATTTACTGCTGCCTTCAGGACTGTACCAGGCAGCATATCTGGTGCAACGGCAGGATGTGCTGAGGCAGGGTGGCCCATTTTCTGGAATATTAGAAAAAAAAAAAAAAGAAACCAACATCACCTTCCACACTCACCATGCAGCCTAACTTAGGGCTGGATTTACGTCAGAAAGCCTAAATTCTATTTTAGCTTTTCCAGACAACTTTAGCTTTTCTATTTTAGTTTTTCCAGACTTATATCTGACTTCAGTCCAACAATTCTCCTTTTTGTGGCATGTTTTTTTTCCCATCCTTTTCCACAGTATCTTTTGTAGTTGATAACCATGCATGTGGTTTCACAAAAGGGATCATCATTTTTGTGGTAGTCTCCAGGTGACCACAAGTTAAGGTTTAGGGTTTTTAAGTGGTTTTTGTGTCAGCTGCCGACTGTGCTTTTGCTCGGGGGGTTAGAGGAAGTTTCTAGGCAGGGGTGGGGAGCAGAAGGAGGAGGCCTGGGGCAGGTTGGTCAAAGGAAGGCAGGGAACATAACCACAGCCTAACCACAGCTGCTCCAGGACTGCTCCAACACAGTCTGACACCTCAAAAGTAATCACGTTTTCTACATACCTGTGCCAGTCCTTCTGCCAGCAGAGGGATGTTGGCTCTGCAGCACCACAGATGGGCTGGTGCCACCTTGCACACCCGTGAACAGGCACATCCTCCCCTCCATCCAGCTCATGTGCTACCATCCCACAGACAGCTATTCCTAGGCTGAGATAAAGTTCAGCTCGAGTTAATTGTAGTTAAATAGGAAAGACACACAGAAAAGTCAGATGTGGCTTTGGGTAAAGCTAAGCTTCAAAATCCAGAGGTATCTTATCATGGCTGATTTTAGAAGGGGTCTTTAAAAGCCACAGGAAAGCTTTCACAGGCCAACAATGAAACCTAAGAAGATGCAATTAAATCTATTTAAAAATCCACAACTGGTGTCTACATTTCTAAACCCTTATCACAGATGAAGGGGAGGCTTGATTCTGCAAACATTTGCAGATGTGACTCCATCACTGTGAGTGACTTACTGGAATGTTCTGAGCTACTGAAGCTACATTCCTGTCTCCAGTCCCCTGGGTTATTTTGCACAAAAGCCCAGCAAAGCCACTTTGCTCTGTCATTGGCTCACATATTAAGAGCTAATGCAAAGTTAGCCTTGAACCACTTCAGGACTTCCCATCCCAGGAGCAAATCAGTCACCTGAAGGCCGCCCATCTCCACCACACACCCAACCCGACAAAACCAGCAGCAACTCCAGTATTCCTAAGTCCCAGCTGCTATTGTCTCACCCAGTCAACATCTACACTAATGACATGCAGGGTACTGTACTGAGAGTTACTACAGGAGACCGCATCCTGCAGAGCACCTGCCAACAGCATCACAGACTCCTTATGACAGTTTAATTAATGTTAAGGTAAAAATGGGTCAATGTTACCACTTCCCTAATATGGAAAGGGAGCTGTCACTTCTGTGTAGGGTTTTGGTAGATTTTTATTTAAGAAAGAAAAACATTGGATGCATACCTAACATTTTAAAGTCTAATTATAAGATCTGTCAATTTTTTTTTAATTAGCAAATAGGATCTACTAGTGGCCAGTCTCGCAGTAAATCTCTTCAGAGAGTGAGCTATAAATTGAAGGGAAAAAAAAAACATTCAGAAAGGGCACTAAGTGATATTAAAATAAAAGCCTAGGTGACCTTATTTTTTAAGTTACAGAAATACAGCAGAAAGGTGAGAGAAAGAGAACAAATTAGTCACAAAGGACAAGAGCAGCAAAGCAGCAGGAATAAATGTTTCCTCTGCACCTCTGTGTGCCTCCTGGAGATCCCCTATCAGCAGTCCTCAATAAAACAGGTGCCAAAGCTGTGCAAACACTGAGCAAACAAGAACACTGCAACTCAGGAATTAGCACCATGGAGCCTACGTGCACTGAGGCAATAGAGAGGAAAATGCTTTCCATCATGAACAATTCAACGGGAGCTTAAATGAGGTGCTCCTATTCCCACTGCTGGCCTCAAACCCAATGATCCCACTGGGCGTTGTTCAGGCGCTTTTCAAAGAACTTGTCCGTCTTCCTCTGCTGTTCTCTTTCCACTCCCGGGAAGGAGATCTGTGCACACATACTTGGACATATATAAATACAGAGCACATGTGGCTGAAACAGTCCAGCACATCCAGAACAGAGGAATTCAGCTCTTTCTTAGCTGCTCATATGGATTGGACTTAAACGTAATTTCCACATGTTGGTCAGCTTGGATACTCACACCTGCTGCCTGCAGCATCTTGTATGCCTCTTCTTCAGCTCAGTCAGTGAATGTTAGACTGTGTACTGTCAAGTATTTAGATTTCTCTTTTACTTTGCCTCAGGCAGATCCCCTTATAAATATCTTAAGTTTCAGAAAGGTCATCTTCCTCAAAGAAGTCTTCTTCTATGATGTCAACAAACAGAAAAATTCTTCCTCCTTCATGTTTTCATTCAGAAAAGTCAACATTATTCAACCAAGAACTTAACTGTAAACATTTCAAGACTAATATGAAGGGAAATTTAGTAATGGGAAGTACATTCCTACTCAGAATCTTAGGGCCAATTTCTTCAGAAGTAGTTAATTTTACTAAGCAATGAAAGCACAAAGTGAGTCCATAGGATTTTCAAAACCACATTATTAATATCTGCTTAACTCCTGCTAAAAAAGGTAGTTGCATTAGTAAATGACATTATTACTAATTTGCTCTGCTGCAACACACAAAAATCTAGTATACACAAAATTCCAGCTTTTTTTTTTCCCAACATCTACTTGACATCAAATTTTACATTTATATTTCTGTATAGAGCAAATATAAATTTGAAGGCTTGTAAAGTCCTGTGATCTCCAATTTTTTACACAGGCTAGTGATGACAGGCCTCATTGGTGCCCAGCT
Source organism: Lagopus leucura (assembly GCF_019238085.1). Lineage (NCBI taxonomy): Eukaryota > Metazoa > Chordata > Aves > Galliformes > Phasianidae > Lagopus > Lagopus leucura. The sequence continues at coordinate 38,217,123 of NW_024962334.1, read as the reverse complement.
CAGGCAGCTCCAAACGTTTTCCTGTTTGTTTGTGCAAAAAGGAAGAGAAAGGACATTTCCAATCAGATGGGCCTTCAGGGATTGCTTTGCTACACCTTGATAATAGCACGATGAACATTTTGTTCTTTTTTTCTTACTACCTACTCCTCCCCTGTACCAGTGGAGGTCGCCGAGCAGAAACCCTTCATACACAGCACAGCATCTTCCAGAACACAACAAAAGAGGAGCGGTAACCATAAAACAGTCATAGAATAGCTGAGGTTGGAAGGGGCCCCAAGGAGTTCCAACTCAAGCTCCAACCCCCCTGCCACAGGCAGGGCCACACATCTCCACATTTGGTACTCAACTAGGTTGCCCAGGGCACCATCCAACCTGGCCTTTAACATCTCCGGGATCAGAGCATCCACAACCTCTTGTCACACCTAGGTGACAAGGTGTGGAAGAGGCATTAAGGTGACTGCAAAAGTGAGTGGGCTGCCCTGCCTGGCACACATCCACAGGGGACCTCTCCCAGCAGCACACAAGGGTGTGAGGATGGGAACTGTGGCAGCACGGCTGGAGGTGCCAGACTGCCACCTGTTCCTATGGCTTGGACATTGTTTGCAAATGGGGTTTTTCATATAACTTCAAAGCATGGTGTGCTGATATTGTGGAAATTGTTGAAGTAGCTGGGGAAGAGATTTCTTAATAAGATTATCAAGCATCTCTTTGTCTGGCTACATTTTTAATTTAGTACTTACCTAGTATCCGTTCTCAGCACAAACACTGCAGGGAGCAAACAGATCATAGCTTTCAGCAGGCTGAGCAGAAGGGGCTATTGTGTTGGTTCTGGGTATCAGTAAATAAATCCGTCATATCAGATGTAACATACAGGCAGCCACAGTGGAATTAAAATAAGAGATCTTCACACTTTCTTGTATTTCAAGGCTGATCATTTTAGGAAACAAAACTCATACTGTTGTCTGTGTTACTGAACACTGATACTGCTCTTTCTCTTACTATGGACAGATGAATCTAAGTACATGGTCACTGATAGCAGGCACAGAATCCCAGCACTGGCACCATGGGAAAAAGGCTACATGAGCAGAAAAGTGAAAGAGGGGAGCTGAAAAGAGAAACGTGATGTTTTCCCCTCCATTTCACACATGACTCAAAGCTCAGGAATCACTGCAGTCAGCACTGAGCGGGGGTGTCTGCACGTGAAGAAATGTCTTCTCCAAATTTAATGCATTTCTCTGCAAAAGTCCAAAGGAACATTCTTTTAAATCTCAACTACGTCTTAAAAATATGATTTTAAAGAACCTGAAAGCTCTATCTTGTATGTAATAAGACCTTCACCAATATATATATTTTTTTTTTGCCTAAAAAGACTGTACATTCATCACTTTGTTTCACAACATGAGCCTTTGATCTCCAGCTACATTTTGAAAAATAATGAATAAATAATCTAGCCTTTCTCTTAGTTAGAAAATAGTAGTAGATTTCTTGCATCACTGTCAGGATGGACGTATTACTTCTGTACACACAGCACTAACAGGACAGTCCAAAAAGGAGTTTTTGAACCTGGTCTTGATTTCACTCTGTTTTCATTTGACTTTAACCAGTGACCTGCTATTAGCCTTTTGTTTAAAGTGTAGAAAATGGTTTAAACAAATTGTGTGTAGGCCAACCGCCATAATAATGGGAAAAAACAAATGATCAGTTCAGGAGGTGAAGTTGTTCTCCTCAAAGCTCTGTTTCACAATACACACCTTTCTGCCGTTCCCATCATTCCTGCTTTGTTTTCTCCCAGAGAGCCTTGTTGATAATCACTGCTAATGAACTCTGAACACTCTGGGCAGGACAGGAGGAACTCTCCTGTTAAATTGTGATAGAATTCATGTTTAATGTATTATATCAAGCAGGATTTTCATTTCAAAGAGAAATATCACATTCCTCAGTGTTGGTAAAATTAATAGGAGTGCAGTACTGACTCTCATTTAAAATCTTACCATAATCCAAAAGGAGCAACATGGATCCAAAGTGATTTATTCTGCTGTTTTAGAGAGCAAAAGACAACTGGTGAGAATGCCTTGCCAACACCTGAGGCAGATCAAAGCAAGAAGGAGATTTGGCAGTAAGGGAAGCCATGCCATTAGTGGGAACGAAGGTTGACCTGGGGTCCTATTCAGGACCATTTAGGCACGGGGAAAGAAATGCAGCCCATCCTTCTGCTGCAGTGCTCTGACCACTCTATGGGGCACGCATGCCTGGTGCCTTCATGCTGGTAGCACTGACAAAACAGAACTGCTAAGTGCATCCTTCCACCTGCTCTGCACTGACATGCACTGACATCCAGCCTAATGCTGGATCTTCAAAATTGCTGCAAATAACCATGTTCCTGAGAGCTTTAGTCTTAGGGACTTAGAGGTTTTTTCACTTGCTGTTTAGCAAACTTTGCCCCATTTAGTACCTTATGGCAGACCCCCAAGACCCCTTTCTGTGGAGTCTGGGAAGAGCAATCTGCATTAACTCCTACCCCAAACTGCCAGAAGCTCAGAGCAGGGAACAGCAACCTGCACTTCAACTAACGTGCTCTTCTTGCTCTTCTTGCCTTGAGGCAGTCCGATTCACCAGTTAGTTTCCAGCTCCACTAGTGCTGCTGGCCTTGTGCTGCTTCAATTCAAGTCCAAAACCAATGTACGTGCTGCAAAAAAGGTTTCACAATTCCTGCTGTAATATCCACATTCGGTTAGCAGCAATCTGGCAGTAAGGCTGGCAGTGCTGCTAGTGCAGACACAACTGCTGTAGCTGGAGGGCAGACCTGGCCTGTGTGAAAACATCACAACCCCATCCACAGGTCTGTGGGCACATCAAGAGCTGCCATACACCGTGGGGAACAGTGGGGTCTCTGCAACACGACGGACAAACAGCCATGACTCCAGGCCTGCCCTGTGGTGTGCCCAATGATGCAGGCTGGCCTCAGCCCCACGCCTTGCAGCCATCACTTGGCACAGCTCTGCTGCAGCCCGATGTCATGAGAATACCTTAAAAAGTGATTTGGGGGGTCCTGTGCAAATCCTGAGGGACAGCACTCAAGAAAACGCACTACACCACGCTTGTTTTTAGGCACATTTTATGAAAACACTGAAAACAAGCCAGTAGCAGTCTGCTGAAGAAATTAAAGCTCCAGCCATCTTCTCCTGTAAAAACAGTAATTTGTAAAAATGCACTTTCCTCTTCTTTTCTTCTGTGCTGCATGTGTGATGGAGCACTGGCCCCTGTGCTCTCCTTCCCCAGAGCTCTTCTATAGCTGCCTGGAAGTGGGCCTGGGTAATGTGCTCTGGGGAACCCTGTGTGAGTGGAGGCTGGAGCACATGGACCCAGATTCATGATACAACACAGAGGGGATGGTTCCAAAAAACAAGCTCTTGCACCACTGTGTTTACCTACTCTTAGCAAGCTGCAGAGCCCAGACAAATGCTCTCTCCAGGGGAGCAAACAGGTTCAAATGACACTTTAAATAATGCTTTTTCTATTACCAGATACCATAAAAACTCCTCATCTAACGCAGTTAATACCGAAAATAGCTGCCCACACACAATGAAATTGTCAAGGAGAATTCATTTTACGTCTGAAATTAAACAAGTCTGAAATAGAAAAACTGCAGATTGCAACTCAACACTGAGGTAAATACTGCAATTCTAATGCAGGATATTCAAGACTCAGATGTTGCTCAGTACAACATGGTCTTCCTCCTTCTAGGATTTATGGCAATACAATCTGCACATCCTGTGTGTTTTAAAGAAAACAGCTGTACCCTCAATCTGCTTCTCCAAGAAATCTATCATCGTCAAGCTACTCAAAGCATCATTAACATCCTTATTTATTAGCACTGCAGGAGATGCAAATACATTTATCCTCTTATTTCCTTATATTAAACTACCCACACACCTAATTTTTCTTTCTAACCTTTATAGCACTCCAATTTCCATCTTTTTGACCCCTCTGGTTTCTACAGAAGAATGCTTAGAATGCCTGAAAGACATGAAACACAGGAGTATGATCACAGGATCATCAGTATCATTTAAATAGAAGGCAGCAAGTATATCACAGCTGCCAGTTGCCAACATGCTGTTTACATACAGAATAACTTGTACTAATATTTAAAATAAAGGGGCACAAAGAGAAGAATTAGCTTTAGACTCAAAGTGTGTCACAGGATCTCTTACACAAAGGAAATCTTTTATTCTAATGCCTCGTTGAGGAGAGCAAGCCACCTACATCTTCATATACTTTTGAAGCAGGTGCTTCACTGCCAGTTCCAAAGGGGAAAAAGTGCAAGGTCTACCAATAAAATTTTATTGCTTTAGTTACCATAGCACTCCAAAAAAACATGTTCTGTATCTTTCATTGTTCAATGAAAGTTCAACAAGTACAACTTGACATTTTGTTGCTAATGGTTAATTGTTGCTCTCAGTCTGTGGAAATCATAAACATCTTCACAGTTGATTCTGCCCAGTGTCTTGAGAGAGCTTTACGAAGTCTTCACAGAGGTTTTGAACAGCTCATATGGGAAATGTAAGTGCGTGATCACCTATCACCAGAGCAAGCAGCGTGCTTAGCATGTCATCACCAGAGTATCCCCAACTAAAACACAGTTTAAAGTTGCCCCAAAAATGCTGAAGCATATTACATATGGTGTAACAGGCACACACAGAAAAAGCCACCCTCATTTACATTAAATTGCATCAGACCAATCACTCAAAAAGAAATGCAAGAGGAACAGCCTATTAATACCACTTTGCCACTTGCCTTTCTTAAAAGTGCCTTCCTGCCCATTGTGCCTGATGACCTAAGCCCAGACAAAAGAAGTTAAGCCAAGCATTGCTTTCTTGGCTTTACTTTTCAAACAGTATTTCTGGGATTTACCAGTTGCTTCTTGGAGATTCTTAAAAGAGGACTAAGAAAAGCAGGTTCATATACAACAAAACTATCATTATAATCAGCTGCTCTTCTTATTTTGTTTCCTTTCTTAAAGCGTTTTCTCCTATCAGCAGCTGTTACGTATCTTCCATCAGTACCTGTAAGCTGAGGCAACTCCAACTCTCACCAGTTCTGTGGTTTCCTCAAGATGCAGTTCAGTTGGCAAAGAGAAAAAGCAAACAGCAGAAAGATACTTGCTGCATGCTTCAGATGTAGCTACTAACATTTCTTAATAGATCACAGAGAATCACAGAGAAGTGTCCAAACTTGCACTGTCTTCTCAGAACATATTAGAGATACTAAATGGGCACTCCACTGCAGAGGTAGGTAGGTGTTTTCAAGAACTATGGATTCAAGTTAAAAATAAAAACAAAAATCAGATTGCAGAAGCATGTCTGAAACAGTAGTGAGAAAGTGCTAAAAGCCAGGTTGAGTAAATTCTTTAAATGTGCCTCAGAGAAGCAGAGCGCTACATGAGTTTGCAGCGGATGGGCAGCACCCTAATTAGTAACTGAAACTTGTCAAAGGAAAATGCAGTGCTCATTATCAGCAAAGGATTGCTGTAAATAATTTGTTGCTTCAGCTGCTAAAGCTTTGTTTTTTGTCTGTTCTGTCATTTCAATTCCTCTGTCCCCTCCCACAGACTGCTATTTTTACATGTAGCCAACACTCCCAGATGTCACTTTGTCATCTGCCACCAATACACTGTCACTCTTTTCTGACGAGACTTTTGCTCCTTCTAACCTTTAGTTTGTACCTAAAGTTTGCAGCATTAACAAAGCTGGGAAACAGAGAAAGAGGTGTTAAATAAAAAATAAAGCTTGAACTAAGATTTCAAAAACACTTGAGCAGGTCTCCCATCACGCATTTACTTTATGTGATAAACTCAGCTAACTACTACAAGGTAAATGAAGCTACACATGCTGATCTTTTCCTCTCTCACATAAAGACTGAGAAGCAAATTAAAAAAACACAGTTATTGAAAAGGACCCCATTACCCTGCTATTGGATTTTGCATTTTGTTAATAAATGTGCATCGTTCAAAAGACTGATAGGGCTTATGAAAGGGGAAAATGTTTCTTGTAGTTTTTCTTTTATCTGCACTTCATCACGACTCCAAGATTCTCAGTCTCAAAAGCGTCCATCAGAATGAAGTGTACAGCTGACAAGAAAACATAAAAGAAACATAGAATGAAATATAAATAAGTCTTCAGATGGAGAGAGGAATTAGGGAAACATCTCCAGCCTGCAGAGGGATGCATGAAAAAAACCCAACTCTTAGAAGAAACCTTTTTCAAATATTTATCCAATTATCAATGCATAAGCAACAAACCCAGTGCCCCACTGGCTCAACAGAGGAAAATGACTCATTACGACAATGGCACTTGAAGGGACATGTTTAATATGTCACCCACACCTTTTTGTTTCTGAGCTGGTGACCAAAGCAATAGTGAAAACCTTCATCCAGAAAACACTTACAGCAAATTTTGTTTTGAGTTCTGAAATGAAAACCACAATTTACTTCTGCTATCAATGAAAATGCTGTCTGGTTCAACCTCATTTCTCAAGCTCTGGGTGACTCTAATCTTGCAATGGCATTTTCCATATAGCAACGCTTAAAAAACTCCACTAAACACAACATAATCCTAAATAATAATTCATTTTTTAATTACATGGCATAGAATACCTTGCAAACAAAAGACACTTATTCAGATTTCCTGACAGGTACTGGTTGTTGGTTTTTTTGGCAAACTTGGAACAAACCAGGAGGAAAAGCAAAGAATTATTTTATAATCACGAGGGAAAGAAACATCCATTTACATGTAGAGGATTCATATGGCAAAACTTAAAGAAAAAATCCACACTTACAGCAGATTTTTTTTTTAATTCTTAGTGCAAGAAACATAACCAAGTTAATCACAGAATCAGGACTAATTAAGAATATGGAAAATTCTCCTATACAGAGGTAGAGTCCAGTGCACAAGGCTAAAACGATATTCAATAGTCTAAACAAGACTGAGCCAGGTTTTACGGAATCCACTTTTTAAAGTATCAGACTGTATGTACATACATACAATAAATAGACTATACAATCTTTAAAGTAGTTTAATAAACTTCACAAAAATTATAGAAGATGCATTGAGATCTTTACATAATCCAAAGTTCATATATCTATCGCCCGGAAATGGATAAAATCAATATTCCTGATATCAAGTTAAATGGAAAATAGTTTAGCAAAGTGTTGATAAATCAAAATATTTTACATATTTTAAAGCCTAAATTTATGCTGAAAAGGACAAATTTTTGAAAACGTTCCTTTTGATATCACCTGTAAAGAGGTTTCAAATGCTTTCATTGGCATTTGTATTGTTATACTTTCCTTACATTCCATGTTCAAGGAAAAAATGGACTTGGAGACTCACAGTTCCAATGCATTGGCACAACAATGATGAGAATTAGGTATTTTCAAGGCCCAAAGGACATCAGGAGAATTTACAGACAAAACCTTCATGTCACAAACCACGCAAATCACATTAGAAGGTTAACAGAAACTGTTTGGTATCACTACTTCAATCCTGCTAGTGCCTCTTCACCTGGAGGCATCCGATCCGCACTGCAGTGAAGCAAAGGGTGCTTCTCAGGGCCTCTAGGTTTGCTACAAGCCCATAGGGCTTAATGAAAATAAATATGGAATCTTTTCGGTTTACCACAGTAGTGCATACATCAGGGAAGTCTGCTGCCACTCACTTCAGTGACAGTCACAAAGAAAGAATTTCAGGGAACTGAGCATTTTCAACCCTATCTTTCTAAACTACGCAAACAAAAATAAAAACAAAAATAAAAATAAAAATAAAAATAAAAATGAAGTTCTTATTGCCCAAGGGGGCAACAGCCATGGTAAGAAGGAACTAGTAACCACAACAGAACAGCTTAATAATTAGAGTTGAAAATTATGTTCACGGTTTGGTTGTTTTTAATTTCTATAAGCGCCTACACTGAAAAAAATATGAAGGTTTGCATTTTAGCTTCAAAACCAAATCTACTTGTGAGAAGTACCTTGTTAAAATGTGTATTCTGTTCTTCTATAGGCCTTCTCAGTGAAGCTTATAAAATTATTTTTTATTTTATACAAACAGTCTGTTTTAAAGTAAACACATACAAATTGAGAATATTGCTTGCAACCATGGACCTGGAGGTGAATGAATGAACTAGTCTAGGCCATACAAAACAAATCTGTCTCTACATGAATTCTGCTAAACTTCTAATGCTATGAAAATCTGCAAAAAGGATCACAAGAACTGTTGCAAATTTCAGATATTTGGCCCAAGTCTTATAACTGTCATCATCTGAATACTTTAACAACTGTATCTTTGCATTAAGGAAAAATAATTGATTCCAAGAACTTAGGAAGGCACACACACCCAAGTATACTATAAATAAAACACATCATGAAATTATGAATGATCTTCTGATCCCTGTACACACTTTTGGTTCAGCACTATGGTCAAGTTCTCTCTTTTGAAATACAATAGAAGGCATAAGAGAAATATAACATATGCATAATAATTATGAAGAATAATGCTAACAACAGCTAACAGAGAAAAGTGCAGTGAAAAAAAACCAACACTATTTATTCAGGGGCTTGTGCTACTGTAAATACAGACTTGGTATTTGCTGCTGTGCAAGGGGAAGAATTTTTCCTGGGAAGCAGCAATGAGGAATGGAAAAATAAAAATTAGGAAAGATATTAAGATTTAAGATGGAACTCTCCGAACGTCACTCCTCTAGTGCACAGTCATCTGACTACATGGTTCATTTTCATGCTGTCGTTTCTCTTCAAAAGCACAGCACATTGAAAAATGGCACAGTTCTGAAACAGTTTTTCTGCCTCTACTTCATTTTTTGTTTCTACTTCCAAGCACCCGATTTGCTGTTTCCTCATAGAAAGAGTAAAGCTGTTAGTGAAAGTGAGAAAGAAATTGTCACCCATCTTCTCTCCAAACACTGGCTTCTCCACTTCGGCTCCCACTAGGTACTTTACTCGTGTGCTACACAATGGGGAGGCACTGTAAAGGCAGCTTGACAGATTTAAAAAAAAACAAAATCAGAAGTCTTTTTCTCTCCCTCCCCCCCAACCCACCCCAAAAAAACTGGATGGATGAAACAGTACGTCCATAGGAATATTCCAGTCTCCTCTGTTAGGAGATAATAGCAGGAGACCATCTAACCACAGTCAGATTGTCAGCACTGACTGACCGTTTCTTTGCAGATTTCCTGAAGTCCTTGTATTTATCTTCACACAAGCGGGAGATGGCCTGTAACACGAAAGAAGGAAGAAATCTCAATTGCATTGGCCACAACTGTACAATGTAGATTTCTACATACAGACAAAATTACAAAATGGCACTTAGTGAAATCAAACATGTGAAGAACTGTTCCCAATTCTTACTTGTTTTGTTAACCTTACAGTAATCAACACACTGCCACTGCACTGCCCACCACACTCACTTTTGAAGGACTCAGCAAGCATATTCCAAGCCTTTTCTTTACTGCCTAACTGTGGCAAACCCAGTCAAGACAGCTGACAAGTAACACAGAGCACTTCACTGGCAACAAACTGTAGAAACGTTCATAGAAATTATATTTGGACAGTTCAGGAAGAGGACGGCTTATATTTCCTCTAGAGATGAGAGCCTGTCAGATGACTTGCCCTGCTTTGCTAATAGGGCTGATGTTTGCCTCCATTTCTGAAGAACCTGCAGGAGATGGTGACTCCTACGCAAGCTGCTGTCTTACAAGCTGCTGAAGTGTCACTCAGATTCAGAATAATTTTATTTGCATTAAAAATACACAGAAATGTCATAAGAATATCATTTAAAGAAAGAGACAAAGATTATTCAAAAGTTGAGACTTACTAAATGACACTGAGGCTAATGGCTTTATGTTCCTATTGCTTTTAGCCAAGTTTAAAGCAAATCTTTGTTATGTGCCTTTTATATCTCAACCCTGTAAGCATTCGTATGGTTGGGACAGGCTATGAGTTGCATGAGTGAGGATGTTCACTCTGGCATTTAAACACACAGAGCTGCAGAGGAAGGTCATTCCAAGGAGTGCTCAAGGTCAACTCAGAAAATGAGACGGACTAAAACATACTTCTGTTTACTCAGGAATGCTTTTAAGTGGTGTCTTAAGATGGGATGTTTAACAAAAAGTACTGTACAAATAAAAACAGTACAAGTGTTTGATTATAAAAGAAGGCAATATAAATAAACACTCTGACTGCACCGTGCATCATTCTCTTTCTTAGCCTTTACTTCAACAGCACAGCAAGTCGTAGGAGTCCTAAAATCTCAACTGCCCTGCAAAGATCAGCAGCAGATATGGCAGAAGCACACAGCTCCTGCCACTGAGAGCAAGCTCACCTAATTCTAGGATAAGTCAGCCACAAAACATGACTGAATAACATTTTTAAAAAAGAAAAATAAAGAACAAACAAACAAAAACCACCAAGAAACCAGCTGCTACTTTATAGTTGGAAACCAAATTTCCTTTTGCTATAGCCATTCTTGAATAGTTTTCTTTCTTACTTCACATGAAGAGAACAGTAAAATTACACAACTATTCTTGTTGCTTTGTAGACCATAACTTAATTCACTTAAAATCGCTCAATAATAATTTATATAATTTAACCAGGAACTCAGTGAACTAGGAATGTTTATGCAATTCAGTCAGATTTAAAATCCAGTGGATCAAAACAACTGAATCATGGAATAATATGCCAGGACATTGCATGTACTGAGGTGGAGGTCAGCTTCCTTTGGTTGCCAAACCAGTCTCTTCTTTTAGGCATTAAATAGAGATGGCAATCACTATAAAAATCACTACAAAATCGCATGTACAATAGGAAAATATTCCTGTTCTGGCACTTGGTCAGACAAAACAAAATTTTGCTTGGAGGTGGTACTCAATGTTTGGCAGCTCCAGTCCCTGTTGATTATTCATATAGATGTAAAACACTGATTGTAGTTTAAAGCAATCCTTTATCTAATGGTGCCAATTCATTTGCAAATAATTTAGAAAACAGACATTTGAAGCCTACTTGAAAATTCACTAAAGTGTCTTGTAACATAGGGGAAAACAAGACAAAAGTGGAAAATTGTAATTACTTACTTTGTCTGTCAGTTAAGATATATCCATATAGGTTACAACACCTTTCTGTCATCTGATGTATCTATTACTTCTAACACCAGAGAAAACTAATTTCTGCCTGTTGCAAGGTATCTTTTCTCCCATTAAATTAAAACAAAGTACTATTAAAAAGCAGCAACAGCAGTCAATTCAGTGGAATTTTGTTCCTTTATTGAGATACTTTACATGGCTCTGGAGGAGATTTTTATCACTGGTAAGGGGGGGGGATGAGGAGACAGGGGAGAATGGCAGCAGAGGATAAATTTTGGCTGCATGCACACCACTGCGCTGTGCAGAGCAGGAAAGCAGTAGTGCTGGCTATAGATTGACCACTGGAAAGGCACAAATGCACTCAGCCTTCAGTGCTGCAACACTCTCCAAAATGGGCAAACCAGAGAGAATGTAGGGAGAGTCAGAAATAAGTCTGGTTGGAATATGTAAAAAAGCACGACTGAAAGCTGTGATGATGGGGGTATGCCTGAATGCATGGAAATGAGAATCATCATCATCAGGTCACTACTGACAAAAGGAGTCACAGAAGTTTTGCTTTCAGCTACAAGGTTCTTAGCACACAGGACACGCAAGTCTGCCATCAATCACTGCAAGAATGGGAAGCCAGGGAGAATGACACTTCTCAGCTCATACCTTACAATTTTTTCTCCTCTTTTTAGTCTGTTTCATCTAGGGAATACTACCTCTTTAGGGTCAAGATAATACAGCACACAGTAGTTGAAAGAGTTCTTCCTCAAACACTATCCCAATAATAAAAAGCTGAGACAACACACAGTCCATTCAATTGAGAGTGAACTAAAAAATGCTCTTACAAAATCTAGTCTGGAAATGAGCAAAGTGCCAAGATCACAAGCAGAAATAGGGTAGGTATGTTTTGTGGACTTATCAGAAAAGCAGAATCTGACTCGTATCTATCTCAGTACATGGGAGAAAAACCAGGTGCAAGAGCAGGAAATTACAAAATAGTGGATTAAGGTTGGATATCTGACAATCTTCTGGGCAGAAACTTCTTGTTAGAAACTAATTTCTCAGGAGAAGAAAAGGAATCCTTGACATTTGACACAATTAGAAGGAAGGAGAAAACACAGTACAAAATATGCTGTTCTGAACAAGGAGCACTGACAGGTAGGCTGGATGATTTAATGAAAGTTTATTTGCTGTTTTTAACTTGAAGGACTTCATACAATGTGGAAGGGGAGAAGGGGGAGTTTTTAAAATATCATTAAAATGTTTCCTGATTACTAGGTGGACTGGTACAACAAATTCAGGACGCTTTCAGGCCACATTACTTTCACTTCATCATTGAAAAGACAAAGCTGCTTCTTTGTATCAGCTGTGGGAACATTAAACAGGGCAAAAGCTCCAGAAAGAACCATCAGTTTTATATTAAGTGTTATAACCTCTCTTAGCATTTCCAATCTGATGGATCTTGTCCAGCATTTCCATTTGACAAGGAACAGTTATCGCTAGCCTTGTCCTCTGGATTCCTTTGGAATTTTTTTTTTTGTCACTGCTAGGTCAACTTCTTGGTATTCGCAAAAATAGCAACAGATTGTGCCATGAGAGACCTAATGGTTCTGCTTCAGATACTGAACATGATTGTAAAATGCAATCATATCAGTGCCAGTAAATAAGTTGCTTGAAATCTCAGAACTAAGCAAAGTCCTTTCAATTTACCAGACATGGCAAATAATTTACTGTATGTGTACGTTTGCTATCTGTCTGTTGTCTTTAATGATAGACTGCAGCTTTTCTCTCAGCTTCAGAAGTAGACAACTCTGGGCCAAAAAGTGTATGACAGACCTTGAAAATTGTTGCAGACCCATTCTGATAACTCCTGGCAACCTATACAGAGCTGTGCTCAAGGAATTAGGCTATACATTATGCTGTCAACTCTTTCAAGGGTACACAAAAGACATCCAACATCACCAGGGAACAAGGCAGTTCCCATCATTGTCCCTTCCTTCTGAACACAGAAGAGAGGTAAGGAGCTGGCAGACCAGGTGAAGACTCACAGCAGAGGCTCTTCCTCTTACCTGAAGCCATCCCCTTTGGCTAGCAAGCTTACTTGAGACCTGCCTTGTGCTAGCAGCACAAACCACATTCACCTTGGCAGAATTTTTAATAGTGCAGACTTAATTCAAATATGTTCCATTAGCTCTTTTTAAATATGCATTCTCTTTAATTAGTCCAGAAAAACCACCAGTATCTCTTCGTGTTTACTGCTATTTTATTTTCTTCTAAGATTTTAGGAGTTACCTTCATTACCTGCACTTGTAACTCACTGACGGGTTTCAGAAATGCTGTGTACTAAATTCTCTTCAAAAAGAAATATACTTAATTATAAATGCATGAGAGGGTGATAATTATCAAGACCTAACATCTAATAACTTAGCACACCACTTCCTTTGACCAATGATTTTTCATATTTTATTATTATGATTCTTTAACAAAATCTGATGCAAATTTGCATCTCACTTCATATACAGAATTAACTTACATTCTTATTGGAGCCATCGAGAAATTTGAAGGGAATATTTAGAAATAGAGTAAGATATTCCAATTTAGTGAAATCTGCTTTAATTCTTTCTTCCACCTCTGTTCTCATTACAAGCTGCAAACAAGTTAATCTCATGTATCGTTTCCCTCCAACAAAAACTGTTTTACAGGAGCACTAAGAGTTTCAAAACATGCAATGCTGACATTAACTCATAGCCATGCAAACTATAGTGCAAAACTATTATCTAATTAAAGACATCCAGTGCTAAAGGCAGTTAGTAGCTAATGGCAGATTTCAAACTTTGAAAAAATGTGCACATATTCATGCAATAACACATTTCTGAAAAATTTGACCTAGAATGCTCAAGAAAAAAGATTCCAGCCTTCAAAGTATCCACAATTGCCTGATGATTTAAAATTCCTCCACTGTATGCAGGAATTCAGAATGCTCTGAATTTCACAGGTACATTTGACATAGTGGTTTATGCACATAGTGTATTCAGGTCTCCTAACGATGTGTGCTTATTTCTGTCTCATTTCTGAGAGCAACAGTGCTGAGCCAACAGACTTGGATTCACGTAAAATGCAGCAGTAGCAGGTAACAAGCACAAAGAACACTGATTTTTAGCAAAACTTTTTAATACTGTCTCCTGCACAGTCAATCTTAAGAATAAACAGAACCAAACTGTGAGTAGAGTTACTGTAAAAACTGTAGTTTTTTTCACAGGGTCAATGTAGACAATTAGAATGGAAAGAAATGGATAGCAAGACAAGACATGAAGTAAGTTGGGCCAAAAAGGTGTTTCCATACCCATGGATACCTGAAGCACAAGGTAAAAAAAAAAAAAAAAAAAAAAAGAATTATGGATATTGGGCACATTCTAACATGATATGGGAATATTTGGTAAGAGATGGGTTGGGAAGGGAGAAACACTCCAAAAATTCCAAATGACCATATATATTCAGTTCTGGGCAAGAGAAAAACAAATTGCCTTACCTCAAGTTTATATGCCCTATCCCTGCTGAGGGGCTCCAAAGGAAAACTCAGGTTATTTGCTTCTGCCAAGGAGCGCAAATCAAAATAATACTTGGCATAAACACTGGAGGGAACATTAATATTGAACTGCAACAGCTCCAGAAACTGGCGTTCCAGCTCATTCCTGTAGAGAGAAGATAAATGTGAAAACATTTTTCAGACTGTGCATCCTGAATGTAATTTGCTTTAAATTGCAAATGGCAGTAACCAAGTTCATTTCATATTCTTGACAGATGCAATTATCCTAGCTTAAATTTTGAACTAGTCTACCAAGTTCTATAAGCATACATGCTTAGGTGAGGAATATTAAAGTTGCTGCACCTGCAGCTACTACTGCTGTGCCAGTCAAACCCAAACCCAAATTGATGCCAGCAGAAGAGATCCTTTAGTTAAGCTAGCACAAAAGGGAAAAGCGTAAAGCCAGGAAAATAAAGTTCTTGTAGCTTCTGCAGTACCTCCACTAGGTGGATCTGCTCACACAGCTATGCCAACACAAAATACAGACATGTCCTAAATTTGTCAGACAGCTCTCAGAGATGTTGCAAATTATCCTAATGTACAAATGACTGAACAACTTGTTTATTCTCTCTTAGCTTTCATAATAAATCACTTGAAACAAGACACGGGAAATCTGATTTCTTCAGCATACCATTTGTCTGGGCTTATGAGCAGCATACAGCAAGTTTTCCCTAAGACTTGCAAGAAAAATTCACCTTTGGTACCTCAAAAAAACAAAAAGTGCTTTTCAAAAGAATGGATAGGAACAGGCCTCTCTGAGCTCCATGAAAACTCTGTTGCGTCAATACATTATTATCCATTGCAGTATAATAAAAAGTGTGTTGATAAGCAAGTAAATAAATTAACAAACAAACAAACAAAACAGGTCAATTCTGTAGCTTTTGTGAAATGTATGGTAACTTAATATCCTTCACAATACATACATTGGGACATTTGATATACTTAAAATAGTGATTTCAAGATGCAAGAAACAAATAACAAACAGTAAATTTTGCAGAAGAGTTTGGACTGCATAGGTTTGTTACCAGCAGGTACTGACTGACTGTGGTACTGCGTTCAAGTTACAGGTTGACTGCACTGTACGTGCATAAGGAAAGTCAAGAAGAAAGAACAGTGATACAGTAGTTTTCAACACTGAACCATTTTTTTTTCTAACTTGCTACTGAAAGCCATTACACATTACAATAATTTTCTTTCGTCATCTTCACTTTCAAGGCAATGCTATACACACAGCTATGGACATATACTGTCTCTCAAGTTAGCCTTGAGTTACAGCTTAATGTACTGCTGATGATTCTTAAAATTCTGAAAATTATGTATGATGTTTTATAAGATACGTTCATGCTTAATGATTCACAGTAGTTGAAGATTAAGGTGTAGAGTTTTCCTTGCCTTATTAATATAAATAATGAAAACCCTCATTTGGTATAGACCAAGTCACATGAAAACTTTTAACACTGGATTGTCCCAGTTGCCCAAAGAAAGGAAAAAAAAAAAAGTGATCATCATCACATTAGATAGAGGAGGAAGAAAATGTTTGGAAGAACTGGCAGTAGGAAGAGAAACATCAGCACATCAACAAGCACCCAACTCTTCACTGAAGCATTCACGAGGAGCTCCAAACACAAAGCTCACAAAACAGACCATCAAGTACCATGCAGAAAGAGAGCATAGGCTCCCTGAAGGCTGCTGGCTCTATACTTTGTTTTAAAGATTGTATATTTCTCACTTTGATGACAAGGACTCATCACTGGCCTGCTTAGCAAGCATGAAGCACAGAAAGAAGACTGGTGACAGCACATGAGCACAGGTTTGCCTCTGGAGTCATGTTTTTATATCGCTGATGTGCAACTTCTAACAGCAGCACCACCACGTGTGTTTGTCAAAAGCAAGAATCTCCTCCTTTTTGTCCACTTCCTCTCATATCATCTCAGTATGCCCCTTAACCTGCCTTCAAAAAAAGCCCTGAGAATGAGCAATTTCAAAGCTTGTATTTATAACCATACTTGATTAATACTGTCATATGGCATACTCAAACCTGCCAGCGTTTGCTTCAACCTTTTGCTTAACGCTATTCAGAGCTCTACCTTACCCAATATTTCAGCTTCAAACACACTGTAAAAGTGCTCAGATTTGCACTGAAGGAGAAGTTAATGGAGAAAGAACCTTATTCGGAGAGCACGCAAAATAGATAAGAAAGCATTACCAAATTGTTCTGTGTGCAACAGAAATTGAAATGGTACTATGCATATTTCTGATTTCTGTTTTGAAATTATGGTTTTCCCAAAAATAATGAGGGTTATTTACAGCACACCATAGCAATGAAGGGTTTATGTTTTTTTACTCCTGTGCAGGAAGTAAAGATCTTGTTTTAAACTACTTGCTAGTACAAATCTAGAAATAACTTTTCCAATATTCAAGAAATGAGAGCTACTTACAGTTTGTAAAAGCCTTATCTAGAAGTGTATGAGCATGCTGCATTTTAAGCAGTCAGCTGTCTTCCAACTTTCAACCTATTCTTTACAGATCATTTTCAGACTAGCCATAAAGTAGTTTCTTAGTAGCTTTGATTTAGAGCAGCTGTAGCAGAAACGGTTCGTCTTCACTGCATTGAGATTGTAAACTGAGATTCAAAAACCACAGTGTCTATATAAACATTTTTTCCTGTTTACTTCCCCCTTTTTTTCTCTTCACTTAATCGTGTGTGCCGAAACATAAATATAAAGCAAACAGAAATATAAATAAACGTAAATAGTATTTAGCCACAGTAAATGCTTTTCAATGACTAGAATTATGACATAACTGAGTTAAGTAGAAACAGGTCTACATATTTTTTATTAGAAATACCTCTCCCTGTTTAAAAGAGCTTAGAAACACAGAGGTACTGTACTAAAACCATCTCTTCCATCATTCTACTGTCACTAGTCCTTATGAAAATGGAGTGCAGGTGTAGCTTCAAACCATCACTCTCTGAAGGCACTACTCTGTGGCCTGTTTAGGAATCTGGCCACACCATTATGATTCCAGCACCATGATTCCAGCTTCTGCCATTCTAGAAGCACTCTCATTAACTCAGATAAGAGCACTTGTGAGCTGGTGCACGGTATGTGACTCAGCCCTGAAATTCAGGCACTTCAGCAAATGTATGTAATGCCTACTAACCAACCGACCACAAGTACTCGATAATTGAATGGGATGAACGTTCATTTTAGTATTTGTAAACATTACGATTTTAATTGTATTTATTCTTATCACAGTTCCTTTTATTACTGTTGCAGTATACTCTTAAAATAACAAGTAATGAAAGTATCTAGGCAATACTGTAACTCTGTATGTGCCATTACATCTCTTAAGAATGCCACTGTGTAAAAAAAATGGAAAAGTTACCAGAATGAATTTTCTCTTTGCAATTTAAAATATATATATATATATATATATATATATATACATATATAAATCTTGCAAACAAATTGAGCGAGATACGGAAAAAAGAGTATTTGAATAATGGCAGATATATGTGAGTGATCATTTCAAGGTTGAGTAATAGCAGCTGTAAGTGGGTGGCCATCTACAGGATTTTAGGATCGGAACAAATCTTTTTCTTGTCTTACACATTGTTCTGCTGTCTGTGCAGAGGACTAACATTACTGTAAAAGTTGCTAAACTGAAGACAAGCAGGTTCATCTGCCTTTTTTTTTTTTTTTGTTCAAGTCATAGATTTCAATATTCTGCAAGTTCACTGTGAGCAAACATCCAGCAATGAAATACAGTTTAACACAAACAACAACAAAACAGTTCATGTTTTCTATGCAAGCAACTCTCCAGCAAATCTTGTGCCACTTATATCAGCATCTACCTCGTTTAGACACAATGCAGACACACAACCTTTATATAATTTATGAGATAACTTCCCTTCCCCCCTTATACACACAGACTATGGACATGATAAACACACTGGACTCACATGTCTTCAACTGTGATATCTTTCAGGATCTGGCAGTAATCCACATTCCACACCGCTTGGTCGTCCCAAACCTTGGATGCCAGCAGAATAGCACCCAGCACAATTCGCTTCCAGTTTGCTGGACAAATATCTATTTCTGCGTAAGTTAGAAGTCTTTCAAGATATACCTGTGGAAACACATTAAAATCAAGATGTTTCCATTTCTACTTAAAAGCAAAAAAGACTAAGAAAACTATTCTAATAAACCCACTACAGCAATTTCAAAACAGTATCTGGTCTCAAGAAGGTTCTTTTATAAAAGCTGTAGGTTTAACAGATACATTTATGCCAAGCTCAAGACTTGAATATGATAAATACATTTTTTAGTTGACCTCTGCTTTCTGACCATAATACCAGAAACAGATCTGTTATTTTTCTGTCTGTAACTCTTGCTAACATATTTGGATGTCTGAATAAATTCAAATTATAGTTTAAATAAACTATTAAAATAATAACATAAACAAATAAAATGTTAACACCTAATGTGGAAGGCACATGTATGCTACCAGTTGTAGTTATTAGCTATCATATAAACAACCATGGCTCTAATTCCCAAACAGTTATAGGATATGGTATCATGTCATGCAGGTCCCTCTAGCAATCCTGTGCAAAATATCACTAAGCAGACCAGCAAGATCATCCAAATCCCAAGAAATAAACGAATGGTCACTCCAACACAAGGATTCAAGACAGAAACTCAGAGAAATGTACGTGAGTGGGTGAGGTGAGAACAGCACTGGAGACTCAGAAGACTCACTTCTCCAAGGAGTGCTCCAAAAATTTGTATAAAAACCACAGAAATTCAAAGCTCAGTAAAAATGAGCAATCAGCAAATGCTTCTCAGCAGAGTTCAACAACTTCATGGGCCTGTTCCAAAGGCTGCCTTTTGCTTCTTAGGCAGCCTGTGTAAACCCCCTACTATTAATACAAACATACTTGTTCAACTTAGCAAGCAAAACTGCACCTTGAATTATGAGCTAACAATTCCTGGAATGGTCCCAGTTAAGTGGAATGCTTGTATAAAGCAATACACACTACCAACACAGGGAGCTTCATAAGTAGAAGTGTCGCGGTATCTTGCTGCTCAAAGTAGGGCAATGAAGATTAACTTCATTTGCTTTACAGCAATGTTGAAATTGACCCCTTACTGTAAATGCAAGCTGCTTAAATTTCACCTTTCAAGCTTATCTTGCAGCAAATGCTTGCAGAAGTTTACTGAAGTCCTCAGATAGTGTGAGAATTCAGCATAAGGTAGGACTAGTCTCCAAAGATGCCAATGCTACCCTAATAGTTTAGTTCTTCAACTTTCACTCAAATCCCTCAGGTACAGCCACTGTCCTCCTTACAGCCCACTGCTCTAGTTGCAGGTCAGAGGGAAGCAGATGGCTCTGCAGACAGTGAACCACAGGCAAAGTAAAGGATGGAACATACCTGGGCTTTTGCCCTACTCAGGTAGGGTACCTTTGTGAAAGCAGTAAAGGCACAGGCAAGCTCTCTTTCCTACACACACCAGCTCACTGTGACACAGGGAACAGCCAACCCTTGTTTTTATCTCAGAGCATTTCAGTATACCCGGTCCAGGCCAGACGAGCAGCGTGAACACCATGATTTTGACCTTGATAGGTAAAACGGAGAAAGAAGGGCCTGCTGTGTGCTCAGTATCCTGCATTAATTCAGGACTGCTGCTTCTGGCTGCTGCAAAGATGTGCTGAATCAGTACAGACTTTTGGAGAATGGCCAGGTGGCTCTCAGCCCATTTGAAGAATGCTGGTGGGCTATCAGTCACTCTGCTGCTCATCCCAAACAAATGTGTGGCTGGTGGGAGAGACCACCTGCTTTACTGACAGAAGCAAGCGAGTCTTCCTGTGTGCAGGCAGGCACGCTCCATGTCAAGTATAAAAAAAAAATAAAAATCTCTGGAAACGTTGGTCCTGTAATGCTAAGTGTGATATATGGAAATGCCGCTTGCATTCACCTTAGTTATGCAATTAAGTCCACGCATTAACATCTTAAACACAGGGGCTCATTTTCTTAAACATGGGGTGTGAACCACAGACTCGGGATTCTGTGTTTACTTCATGCTTTATTATGTATTTGTGTGTTGTGATGAATTTCACTCAATTTTCAAAAGCGAAAGACTTTCTAGATTCTCTTCAGGATCCGCTGCTATCAGGTCACACAACAAAGTTGAATTTTAAAAGCCCATTGTGGAAAAGAACATTGTAACTCCTGTCTCAGGATGGTGGTAGAAATTTACATATATGCTGAAATATCAAAAGGCTCAGAAGGCAATGAAAGAAACTTCTACTTAAGAGTTCAAAAGCCTCATTTCATCTCTAGATTATTTCAGCAAGTACTTCTGAAGAGAACTAATAATAAATAGAGATTTGAGAATCAAGAATAAATAGATTTTTAAAAAATCCATGATTTGCCTTCATACTTTCAACAGTTGGATTCATGCTTAGGAATGCATCTAAACCTTCAAACTTTTTTTTAACCTTAAAGCTGTCACTTTTCTGTATAATTCATCCTTTGCAGTGCTTCTTCTCAAAGTGAGCTTCGGTGAGTACTTCTAAATATCTGAAAGCTGAATTCAAAAAATATGACAGATTAATTCTGCCTTAATCCAACCTCTAGTTCTCCTCAAACAGTTTAATAGCTTCCAAGACCAATTTTCACAGCACGTGTCATCATTCACTAACTTCTGTGACTGCATGTTCTCAGATTTTTACAGAGTGATAACAGCACTATTTAAATGATTAAGTTTACTGATGTGACACAAAGAGAAACTCTCACTGGTTCCAGTCAACTAACATATTGTTCTGAATTTTCTCAGCTTGCAAAGAACACCAACAACACTAAAAACTTCAATACTCAATTGTCACATATTTAATTTCCTAGTTGAAATGAAAGTGCAGTTCTGAGCTGGAAAATACCAATGGGCATTGGCCCACCAATACATTACCATTAAAAACTCAGTACCCAACAGTATGATGCCTCCATTATAAGTTTACTGTATTTGGAATAAACCATGCATTTCATGCAATTGTGAGCCCTCAACAGCTTTCCATGGACAGCACTTGCACCTCACTAGAGACATCATAATAACTCACGCTCATTTCAGAAGATAACCTGTATAGAGTTAAGACTTCAGAAGAGCACTCTTTAATTCTTATTTTTTAATAATTAATTTTTACAATGATCGACCTTTAAACTTGTAATGTCAGCAAATGATCATTTAATCATGAGTGAAATCAATTAGACAATTTGCCTTTGTTACAAATTCATTTATCTGAATTAATGAGAATTTATTTCTCCTAATTAAATATAATTACCACTCTGCAGGTATAGATATTCCCAAATTGGCTCAGAGTCTGGAGAGGTTCATTAGCTTAGATGCAGCACCACAGGCATGTAATTAAATGGCTTCCAAAACCATTTCAGGTTCAGAAGAGGTATAGATTTGATGTGTTTCTGCAAATATGTTGAGCTAATTAATCTTCTGGACCTGAAATTACTCCATGCTAAGCTAGTCTGGATGCCTTTGATCTTAATTCCCAAGATTTGGACATGGAATAGCATGATAGACAACCATTTAGCCATACATTATCAACAGTAGGCCTGGAGGCTTTTCTTTTCTAGAAACAGAACTGCAGAATGGCATAAGGCTAACCAGACTAGCAAGGGCATCCACACTGCAGCACTGATACGGCTCCAGCAGGACCACTGCTGAGCCACACCTAATCCATGGGGCAATTATATGCAGTTGGGTGAATCCAATCTGGTCTTCTCCATAGTAACAGAATCTCAGAATGCAACGCTGTTCCAGATATGTGGGATGTCCCACCTTCCTGTGATTCTGGATACGAGACAACTGGTTACACGGCATGCCAACTAACAGCATGTAAACTCATTTGAAGAAACTGAAAACTAAAAGACTGCACTGAGGAGTTCAGTTTTAGGGTGAAGCAGCATTTCATTTTTTCCATCTCAGAGGACATTACATCATATTTTGTGTATTACACCACACTCTCAATGAGGAAGTTAAAATACTTGAGGAGGTGTACTTCTTTTTCTCTCCCATTCAGGAGGATATATACCAAAAAATCAAAGTGTCAAATCATTTCATTTCAATATTTCATAATCCAGAGGAACATGCAAGTTTTAATAAAATCTTAGTATGGGATACTTTCCAAAGTTTTGTTTTTCTTTGTTACTTAATTTTGGAACTGCTTAACATCAACCTCCAATATCCCACTGAAATTCCCACACTGGAGTTGCAGTTTAAGAGTTTAAGGACCCCAAATCCTGTAATTCTCTTCTTTTTTTTTTTTTTTTTTTTTTTTTTTTAAACACTTCATAAAACAATGGAATAGGTTTTTTGTGGAGGTTGTGTGATTTCTATCTTCAGAGAAATTCAGCACTCAGCTGGGCAGTCCTTAAGTAACCTCATTCAACTGGCCAAGCTCAGAGCAGATGCTGGATGAGACCTCAAGAGCTCCTTCCAACCTAAATTGTTCTGTGATTGTCTGAACTACTGGAGTTTCCTATGGTGTAACACAGAGGTCCAAGATGCTTGTTCTCTTCAAGTATGAGTCTTGGCAATCACCAAAGAATGTCACTCGTGTTTGTGGAAGAATTCAGAATTTTGAGACAGCAGCAAGAGTACACTATGACCTTTTGTCACACTTTTTTTTGTATCACTTTATGTCAAACTCTATTTTACCAATAAAACTGTAGCAGCTTTAATCAAAACTCAGCAGATTCACACTGACAGACATAAAATGATGTTTCTGGTATTTTAACTCCCATAATTGAGAACCTAAAAATTAAAGTTTATTTGCAACAACCCAGTTTCCTCACTTTCTCATTTAAACTCGATAATGACCTCACTAGGTAACTCACATTATTAGTTGCAGAAGCAAAGCATAACTAAATTAAGACATTTTCCATACCAAAACATCATAAAAAAGTAAAAATAAATACACAGCCATGTCTTTTTAATGAGAAAACTTCAGAATGTCACAATGCCTTGAAACTAAAAATAAACGTATATGAAAAAAATCGTAATTGGTGATGGATCCCATACAGTCAAATTACGGTTCTAAATCCAATCACTAAATTGCCATATGTTCTACAGTTCCCTAACATGACTCTCCAGAAATAACTGTGCTTTCAATTGCCCAGCTGGGCATTTAAAATGTTCTATAAAGATCTGATTCCATCTATTTGGTGGAAAAAGACATCACATCATCACCATCCTTGCAATTTCATCCAATTCATTTTTGAGACCAAATGTTGAAACACAATGATGTACGCAGTCATAAAACTCTGAAAATGCAAGTAATTGAAAAGTAGCATTGAAGATATTTATAGGAAGCACTAATGGAACTGAGAGCAAAATCACACATCTCCAGGTTCGCCTCCTACTTTACTCATTTTAAAACAAACATTTGTAATGCATGTAAAATACACTCATACTATTAGGCAAGATTAACTGGCCAGCCTAAAACTGGGATCAGTATTCATTCTTTGACATTAATGTAGTTTTCTGTTGGAGAATTAAAAAGGTGGTAACCAGAAATAACAGGTGCACACAACTGTCCTCACGTTTCTTAAACGAGGTGGAGCCCAGCCTGGTCACTGTTACTGAAGGAGAGAAAAAGCCTTCAAACCTGGCAGTAAGCAGTACTGCCTGTAGTACTCTGAGGTCTGCAGAGGAATGTGCATCTCCCATGAGCTGCATGTACAGTGCAGCTAAGCTGGGCCAGTTGAAAAGGACCTCTGCTACAAATTAAGTATCTCTAAAGCCTCTAATAACATTCTTTTACTCTTTTGTTTTCTTTAAACCAGAAACTCATTCTTGCTTCATTAAATAAAACATGCAAAAATGATACTTTATCAGCACTTAAAGACAAAAACAATCCAGAGAAAGAAAACAATTAAGGCCTTCTTCCTTCCCTCCAAATAAACAGAAAAGAAAATTATCCTCAAATACTACAATTTTCATCACATAGTTTAACAATATTAGTTCAAAAATATTCTCTATGTAGTTGCTAAAAACATGACTGGAGAGTACAATAAGAGCCAGGAACATCTGGCTGGATTAATTAAATCCCAGTTTTTCATAAGGAGAATATAATGTTACGTACTTCAATTTTCAAATTTCCCAACATCAAATCCCTTCAGTCACAGTTTGAACTCTGCAATATATTTCAAAACACTCTTCTCTGAACGTGGCAAAAGTAATTCAGATCACGTACTATATGAATTTAGATATCATCATATATAAGATGAGTCTATAGAGTATTTGCCGATGCAAAACGTAACTTCTCTGAAACTGTTATGCATACTGAAGTTCTCTGGTGACTTAGACTTGGCCTACTTGCACAAAACTCACAGTCACATAAAGACAAAGCAGAAAACTTGGACCATTCTCTTCAGGTCCAGCTAATTAAACTGTATTGTTTCCACAGAACAGAACAGCAGAGAGCAAATATTCAATTCTCTTGACACGTAACACTGCATTGTTTTCATGTTGGTACAGATAACATTACTATTCACATTTTTATTTGTTATCCAATTAATCCACTAGTGTAAGTGCAAGGAGATACTGCAGATGAGGCACTTCTCAGTTTTAGCAAGGAGGGGAATACTCTGCATCAGGGCAGAAGCACTGGTTTTCTCCCTAAGTCAGGTCACAGAGTTCAGTTCAGCTGTTCACTGCGACAAATCCTTTTCTTACAAGACAAAAAAATCAGCAACAGAAGTAATTATTAAACTAATATTATTCTTAAGTTATTATTTTATAAATAAATTATGTGCATATTTAATTGTTTCAACCTGAGATTTTAATTTTTCACCTACCAATATGGGAAACCTCTTGGCAGCCCTGGAGGCTGTGTGAAAATTAAATCTTTTGTTTAATTATAAATTGGCTTTGCTGTAACAGCAAGACTTTAATTGAAATATTTTAATTAAGTGCTTAAAGCAATATGATGCTGACTTTTTTTTGCTGGAGAGTAGCTTATCTAATAGTCTAGAGTATCACATTTACCCTGCTCCTGTGCTGCATACAGACTGCTATATAACAGCTCTAACTGCTCCTTCTGCCTGGCTAATGGCATACAAGATGACAACAAGCGCATCCAACTACACTTCTTAGTCTACGCTAATAATTTGGGTAGTCTACGTAGTAAAAAAAAATGGAGGTTAGGACTGCTTAAAAATAATTAGAATGAAACAGAATAGCTGTAGCATCTACTTCAGGATGTATTGTGATCTCCACAGATATACTTCCTACCTTCTGGCAGCTCTCCCCCAAGGAAAAGTGGCAGACGGGGGTATCATGATGCTCTCTAATGCATGACCAGACTACGGCAAAACACAGGCTTCAGAAGTGAGTGCTGCTCCTTCCTTCTCCAGTCAGGACATCAAAATTGATAACATTTGGAGGATTCATAAATAGGGCTATCAACACTACTCAGATATCAGAAATGCTGTGGGGAAGAGGGGGTTGATTGTTTTCTAGACAACTATCCATTTGAACATTTCAGAAACAGCATGATCTGTCTCTAGGGCCCTTTCTAATGACAATAATAAATAAAGGAATGGGATCTAAAAGAACAGAGGAAACAGAACAAGAACAAAATTTCATACTTGCAAAATTCTCTAACTTTCTGGAAAGAGGGGTCAGGCAGGTACTACTATCTTGAAAACATGGGTAATAATAGCAGAACAGTAATGTTGATCACCTACACCAAATTACCTGCCAACATGTTGCATGGCCACTTTGAGAATCAGATTATAAAACAACATACCTGGTATCAGTGTTGGGTAAAAAACGCAAGCCAGCTAAAGTTTGAATTGCTAACAACTACAGGAACTGCAGCATGACAAAGAAGTTAAAAACATTTGTATCGAATTGTAGATCATAGCAAAAGCCGTAACTCACAAGAAAGCCACATGAGAAACAGAAGAGGCAAGGAACTACTTGCAAATGAAAAGATACTCAAAAACATGGGTAAAGATTTGTGGCTAAGAATTTTCCATGTATTGCAAAGACAGGAAGATAATGTTATTTTTTAAAAAAAGCCTTCTTCCTTTCTACTAAAGAGTGCCCTCATTGATCAAGTAACCTAAGATCAAATAACAGATAACTACAGCAAGGTTTCACTGCATTTGACAGTAGAATAATTAAATTATACAAGAACATAGTGATTCACAGAACATATCTTGCCTCCAGCAGAAAATCCTCAGGAGGAAAAAGAAGGACAAGTACTTTGTGCAATTATGTAAAAGAGACAGACAAACTGTCATTTCAGAAAACAAGTAATGGCTAGGTCAACTACCTAGGTAGAGTAATACTTCAAAATGCAAGGGTGGAGCACTGTGGGGTGTTTCTTGCCCTGTTTCCCTCAGATTCCTGTTTTTCCTCATTTTGACTGTCTAAAGGAGAAAATCCTGACAACTAAATTTCTTGCTCCTGGCTTCTAAGATTAACAGAGAAAAGGAGTAGGTCTTGCTTTCGAAATCCACATTCTCCAATTTCCCATTATACTATCCAAAGTGCACAAAAAGCTGTTAGAAGACTACATATTGCAGTATTTCTGACTCAAGTACATGGCCAAAATTGTGCCTGAAAGCTGAAGAGATTTGACAGGATATAAATTTCAGGAAAATGAAGAAATTCTCAGCTGGTGGAGATCACTTCAGCTCCTTTAATCCACATAGCTATGCTGATCCACACCAGCTGAAAATCTGAGCCTTTTTTGTATTGCGCTATTTTTAAGTAGCTACACTTTAGCCTTGAGCACAATTGTTCCATTCTATGATGCAGTCCTGAAAGACAAGGACAGTGAAAGCAAAAAAGGAGCCATCACTAATGTTTCAGTCACTGACCAAATCCTTCGTCTGTTCACCAATTCTTACTAGTGCTATTAGATTACCTACAGCTGTTCCCTGACTCTCTGTTGGGAATTACAGCAATACACAACAAACCCCCCCAAAGTGGAAGGATTTCTGCTTTTAACATTCCCTTCTGTCCCGACTGCTTTTGCCACCTGTGCTTTCCATTAGTCACTCTGGTGGCCTGTAATGCTATAGCTCTGTGAAGGCAAGATGAAGCCCCAGCTTTTGTGTCACATGTTATCCAACCTTTTCTTTGATCAGTTACCCTCCCCAAGAAAATAAACTGCAGTATCTCTTCCCATCAAGAAATTTCTTTGGTCTCCATGGTGAGAAAAATTCCCCTGGCAACACCTACATCTATTAAATCATGCAAAGGAAGCTTTGGGAACAAAACTGAGTCTGTTAGATAGCTGATGTCACCTCACAGACACTCACCAGGGTGACAATGGCACATTCAGCAGTCAGTTGAGCAGCACTGAACAACGTCCGAACGAAGCGGTAAATCTGTTTCTGCTCTGGATCGTGTTTGTCATAATCTGGTGGCACTTCGGATTTCTACGGAAGAAATACTTCCAAGTAAGTGATGGAAACAAAACGAAGCAGAGAGAGAGGCAGTTCACACGAAAAGGGAAAAGAGAGCAATGAACTCACCGAAAGGGGATGAAGGTTTTCATCAAAAATATCTAAGAGCATTCTTCCATCTGTATCCCTAAAAAGTATTAAAACCAAAGTAGTGTTATTATCAGAATACAAAAACACGCAGCTCTCACAGATGCAAGTATATCATTAAAGCTCCAATGCTACCTATGCTGAGAGGTACTTATAAACGCTGCAGAAATGTGACTTTGGACACACTCCATCATAAAGCTCACAAGCAATATGCAATCCACATTATAAAGTAACTAAGAATTTTCAACATCCAAAATATAAAAAGCCTTTGCACTCTCTATTGTAGGCTTTTTTCACAGCACAAGGATGTGCTACGATAAACTTGTAACATAATGAAATTAACTCAGCTTCCTCTTCCTTTCTTGACTTCATCCTGTTGATCCTCACCAGATCTCTTCTTTTAATTAATTTCTCCTCCTCCTTTATTGCCAAGGCCACAAACATTAGCAAATATGCGACACTATTTTTACACTCAGACCTTCTTTAATAAATGTACTTCAATTTCCTTTCTTTAGAAGACCTTATGCTATTAATGATTTTTGAAAGCAGAAAGCATACCAAAAATACTTTAAAAAAAATCAAAATAACACTTGTATTCATTGACTTAATTCACAATTTCTCTCAGATCTGTGTTGTTCAAGGTCAACATGAAAGTGGATGCAACTTCCCCTCTAGCATCCAGAAAGCAATTTAAAATTTCTGCTGTGTGTAACCTCAGCAGGAATGCTAACAATCTCAAAAGCGAGTGGTGTGACAGTGCCAGTTAGAACTGGACACTTTCTGGACAGATGCATGTGACTTTCTTAACACAATACCATCTTTATTTATTGCATCCTCTGGTCACAGAAGTCTTCAGAGAGAAATCCCTGAATATGTTTTTTGCCTTTATCACCAGCACATAACTCACAGAGCACACAAACATGAGTATTACAAACAAATTCATGTCTACGAAATGTACTCATTGGTGGATAACAGACTTGAAGTTCAGCATCTGAACACCATTATCATTTCTGCTCTAAAGCCTCCTCACGCTGAAAATCAGCACTGTTCTTTTAAAAAGGAGTAGTTAACTTTAAACCAGCAAGCAGACTGAGATAACTAGTTCAAAATTCCTAATCAGCAAGGATGTTAGGGCAGACTCTTTTACCCCTACGTGAAAGTGCAAGTCCCCTAATGCAGCAGCAGTCCCTCTGGAATCAATGCTGTGCTATAGCATGCTATGGCTCTTCACTGTGAGAAGACAGAAAGAAAAAAACATATTTCGTTTCTTCATGTGCAGGTGCTGCACACTGAGAAGGCACCTTGGATTGTCATAACAAAAACCTATCACACCAAAAAGTGGTTTTGCACCTTATTCACCAGAAGAAATTCATTTTACCTTTCAAAAAGGAATTATCTACTAACTAACTAACTGATCTAAACATTTTTTAACTGCTAATTTGCTGGATCCTATTTTGCTTATTTACTTATTTATTTAGCAAATTCTTCCAAAAGCAAGCTATGTATAGCCCCCACCAGCTGGAGGGTAGTGTGAAAAAAGCTGGAAAAAGTCAATCAATGTAACAGTGATAGGAGATAATGGGAAAAGCAGGAATGCTAACTAGAATGCCACAATCAAAATGTGGGGAAGATATGACACACGTATAGTTTCTCTGAAAATTTGCATCTGGGCTTGGTGACAGTTTAGAATACTCAAAAAAATTGTTTTCTGGTTAGCATATAGGAGAAACAGATAATTGTTATCTGAAAATAATTTGTCTCTGGCAAAGCAGGTGCTCAGTTTGTTTTCTGTCACAATGAACTTTAAGCCTACTCTAGGGCTGCAGTGGTTTCATGCTCCCCAGACATAACGAACTCAAATCTACCACATACATCAACAACTTCCTTTGGCCTATAATGGCAGGAAACAGAACATATGTTTTGCTATTGCTGTTTCAGCAGCATACACAAACGAATGCTGTTATCATCCTGTTATCACCTTGTTCGCTCCATTCCTAAATGAGAGATGACAGAACAGTTGTTTTACAACCTTCATTTCAGTCATTAATTGATGTACAAGCACCTGCTGCAGGGTCACTGTGTCACTGCTTACAAAATATCCCATCACTGCACCTAGGACCTTCAGGTGAGAAGCAGCCACCGGTTCCTGCTGAATAAATTCCCCTTCCCAAAAGTGAAAAGACAGACAGCAAGTTTTCAAAGAAAATAACAATCAGAACGCATCTGTTTTCACATCACGAACATACGATCCTTTCTGTTATTCACGTCTGCCCTCTCTGTCTAACTGCTGCAGGTCAAACTTGCATCAGGTTCTGTGATAAGACTATGAATGTGCATATTTTACTAGAGTCAGAAATCAGAAGGAAGCTGGCTTCCTTGGGCTCTGGATTTCCTCCTGACTGACAGTGAGCTCTTGCTGAAGTTACTCACCCACATGCAGTCTCTAACGTGCCCCTTTCTGCTGAGCTTTTTACTGAGTTGGCACTGCACTTAACAGAGCACTTACAATACTGTTCCCCAAAACTTTAGAACCTGATTAACTCTGGGATCTCTGTCAGTCAGTCAAGTATAGACAAAACTGATTAGCTGGCTGAACTAACCCAGAGATGTTGGAAGGAAAGGGAAAGAGGGAAGCACAGATGGATGAACAAGTAAACCAAGCATGATCATTAATGCTTAATTTCCTAGGAAATTAGATTAAAAGGAAAAAATATTTCATTTCAACTTCTGCTTTACAGATTGCCATATTTCAGTCCAAGGCTCACCGAGATCTTGGAAAGTCTTCCAAGAGCTTTCAGCAGGGCCCTAAACCTTTCTGCCTTTGTGCAATTCTAAAGGTTTCTTCTGAGACACCGGCTTTGTTTCAAGAAATGCAGTGTGGCCAGGGACCTGAAACACAGTCCCAAATGGCGCACCAGCTTAATTTTAAAATTAGGAGTAACTCCCTTTGCTCTCGTTGAACTTCTCACAGTCCTGAAGAAAAACTTGTAAGTCGGTTTGTTGAGATCTAAGCCAAGATCACTGAGAAGACACACTGCAAAGCCACATACACAAAAGTCACTGGAAGTATTCATACAAATCTCTTAAAAAAATCAGAGGATATTATGATATGGTGACTTATTATATCAAGACAACATGGAATTTAGGAGACAGAACTGCAATTCAATAAGCACAGTGTTAATTCATGTACCAAGTTACCTTTTTGGAGAACCTGTTTTCTATTCGGTTTAAATAGTCAACTTGAGGAGAGATCTGAAACATGCTGCACCGGAAGAGATAAGTCAGGACCTGCTCTACTTCTGCAGCATCCTGAGTTATATTTATTGACATTGTCACACTTACTGTATAATGAACGGCTTGTATTTTAAAATCTATTAAACTGATTGAAGACTTACACAGTTAATTTTACAAAGGCACAGCCCAAAAAAATAAACCTGAAAGACATTATGAAGATTTCTTCTAAACATAATTGCAACATGTATGAACAAAGAAATGGTCAGGACATATAATATCAAATACTGAATCATCAGAGGTTTTGAATGCAAACTGGACTTGCAGATTTTAATGATGCCTAGTCCTCTAACTTTTATTCCTTTAAGCAAAATTGGAGAATATGTTTTTCTTCTCTAACATGGGAGATAACAGAAAAACTACACTAAAACATTTCCAGGAAAAAACAAAGCACATATTTTTCAGGTTTCAGAAGTTCATTTCTTTTGATTAGAGATCTTCAGTACAAGTACACATACCTGTTTTTGATGTGGTAATAAATTGCAAGAGCTACACTGTAAAGAAAAATATAGAGTTAATATTTCATATATTATTTATGATGTTTACACGCAAAATAAAAACCTAGCAGAATGTATGACAAAAAGCTCAATGCTTTATTTCTTCTGTCTGTTATTACATGCCAGAAAAAAAAGTAGTAAATAGATTTAGAATATTTGTCCAGCACACTCAAAGTGCTTCCTTTTCACTATTTACACTAATTTCACTACCTTACAAAATACTCAGACTCCATATACCAAGTCATGCGCAACCTCTATTTAAAGCACACCTCCACTCTGAAGCAAAAGATTATTATTTCCAGGGTTGAAGGAAGAGCAACCCACCATTGGGCACTCACTTTTATTGTTTGATAAGGATGGGGCTTTGAGCAACCTGGTCCAGCAAGAGGTGTCCTTGCCAATAGAAGGGAGGATGGAACTAGATGATCTTAAAGGTTCCTTCCAAACCAAACCATTTGATGAGTCTATGATAATGTCGTAAGTCTACCTTGAAACATGTCCATTACCACTGGCTTATGTTTGGCTTTGTTATATTGACTTTATGTTTAAATGCACTAAGTTCTGGCTCCTTCTATGTAGTTACTGACATGGGAAACTGAAATAGTGAGCTCCTACACTTTTAATGGCATCGAGTTACTCATTTCAACTTGTGAATGACGACTCCCTGAATAATTTCTTGCATTATGCATTTCCCATACTCTCAATCATATACCTAAATACCTCTGCATGTATTCTGCACAAAAACAGAAAGTATCCTTATACTGACAAAAAGTTAAGTTTTTATTTATATATACAACTAATTGCATTCACATTTGAGACTGAAGAAAACTACGACTTGGCCTCTCATAGTTATTCCCCAATTTCCAACTTGTACCTTGAGCTTTATTGTAGGGTATCTGCTTCACTAAGGATATAGTTTCAAAGAAAGTTAGCAAAAAAAGCAGCCTCCCTAATTACTCTAACAAAGCAAAATCCAGCAAAAACTAACGAGGAATGGGGAGAGAGTTCACTGATTCTCTATGTGGATAATTTGTTTTGTCAAATTCATTGTGAATTGCTTGTCTTACACTGATGCAAAATTGCCCTCTTTCCTATTGAAAGCCTCTTAAAAGAACAAGTGATTTTTTTTACATACGTGTATTTGAGAAATTAAAAATTACCATGTACTCACGAAAGACACAATCCTCACTGAACACAGAAATCAGATTTATGAATGAATTTAATTTCACTGAAAACTATTTAGTCCTAAAATCTAATTTTACATGATGCTCCCAGGGACAAACTTGCAGCTCCAGTTGATTTTATGAAAGTGGACACAATAAAATACATGCCGAGCTCTGCTTGCTGCCCATTTTGTTGCTTTTGTAACAAAACGCCAAATTTAGTTTAGGAAAATATTTACTCTTCAGAAATCTATACCAGAATCTGAAGGTCTCTCAGAGCTGTAATAGATTAACTCAAACTCAAGTTGTATTTTGCTTTTCATGCACTGGTTCAGCTAGCATTCAGGGTGCCTTACCTAGCAGCTGATGTAGCTTTCCATCACCATATTCTGCCAGTCCACTCATTCTGAAGACCTCCAGGTAACACACTAACATTTTAAACCCACCAATGCATAGCATGACCCCAAACAAAGCCAGCCAAAACATATCCCTACATATGTACTCATGTGCATAGTCACTCATTGGCAGTGATGTCCAGGAGGGGCGCAGAAAATCATGCTGTACTACAAAAGCTGTAATCCTGCAGCCTCCCCGCCTTTAACTCTGCCACTCACGTGGGGAGATGAGGAAGAAAGAAACTCCTCCTCCAAAGGGCTCATATGCCAGAGTCCAGTTCCTCACCCCACACGACCCCTTCTTCAAACCTTCTGACCCCGTGCACGTCCCAGCCCTCCCCATGCCAGCAGCCAGGCCCCCCACCTCCCAGAGGCAGCTCCCTCCCTCCCTGCCCTGTCCCGCACAGCTCTGCCCTGAAATGCCACCACTTTGCCCCCAGCTCAGCACACACGACCTGGTTTTCTGCCTGCCCTTTCACAGCCCTGCTGTTGGCACTGCATCTTGGCTGCTGCAACCCTCTGCACCCTCTTCTTTCTACTAATAGCCTGAGTTCCTCTGCTGAAAGAGGAATAAACTGAAGCTACATTTCCCTTCACTCCCCTGAAAGGCTGCACTTACAGCAATCCCTGTTCAAAGGGATTTACAGCAAAGAATTGTGAAACTCAAGAGGCAAGAAAGGGAATACCAAAGCCCCCCAACAGATTTTTCACAATTATTTTTAAGTTAATATCTGTAGAAAAAACATGAGGAAATGCAAGACTATTTTAGACAAATATCTGAATAAATTGAGCCCCAGCAGCACAAGCTCCTTTGGATGTGATAGGCTAAATATATCTCTCCCATGTGAATAACTTTATAGCATAGATTTTGACTTCATTAACTTTAGCATTTGAGTACGTTAGTTCTCAAGTACGTCTAGAATATATCTGCAAGCAAATACACTCCTAAACAGCAGAAAATGCCTGAATATCCATTCTCAGATTTTTACCCTTACTGTACAATATGTAAAAATTAAAACACTATTAATACAATTTTTCTCTAAATAGACAAGTGCATTATCAAAACCTGAAATGAACATCTGCAGTGTCCCCAAGGATAAGTCCACGTGGACACCACATACAAAGCTCCTCACTGCTGTGCACTCAAGTGCCAGTGTCTCAGTACTGAACAAGGAAATGAATCAGGAGTCAATTAATTTTCATTTCAAACAGAAAACTGGAAGGAAAACTTAGAAAACTAGCATTTTCTCAGGAATAGAAGAAAGTCCTTCAGTTTCAGAAGTTTATTCAGGTTTTCAGAATGACATGAAATCAGGAACAAGTTTTCTTATGAGAACTTATCCAAAGCAAGTACTCGACTGAATGCTGAGCACAAGGATTTCAGCTGCTAGAATTCAAGAACCTTAATTGTTGCTCTCTTGTGAGTTACGCAGTACTAACAATTTGATTTTGCACATAACTAACATCAGAGTAGTATCCTTCACCCATCCTATTCGCCGCCTCTAAAGCAAGATATGACTAAACAAACTCACTGCTTCAAAAAGTCAACTCTACAAAACTTGCCTAGTAATGGTTAAGAAATGCGTATACATATCCAGTATACAACAAAGGTTCAGGTAAATATACACACACACACACGTATATCTCAAACCCACCATTTGATGGTATACTTGAGGTTTGGTTGACTGACTGTGCTGTCATCCAGGAAAATAGTGGAGCAGGAACTGTACTTTCTTCTCAGCTGTCCAGGAGGATGCTATGAAAAACACACAAAAGAACAATAGCAATTACGTAATACCAAAGCATTTCTCTGAGGAGATGTAAGAATTTTGAGAAAATAAACTCCTTCTGTCTCTCACAATGACACACACAGTAACGTGATAATGTTCTGAGGCAGTTCAGAAAGTTCAAAAATAATTACCACTGCCAAAATCACAACAATTCCTGCCTGAGTTTTGCCTAATGCTTTCTCCAAGCCTCAATCTCTCCTCCTTCCCTTTTTCCCTCCTCCCCAAATCACCACAAAAATCTTTGTGCAGAATTACTCAAATCAAATACAGAGTTTTATAAAGAAAATACAAACAAGTCCTATGTTCCTCTACTTATTACAAAAGAACAAGTAGAAGAGTGAAGATATCACATAAGAGATGAAGACTGGCTTAGAAACAGATGCAAAACAATGCTTAGAGAAAAAAAAAAGAGAATTTAAAACAACAACAACAAACAGAATGAAAGAGGATAAAGAAGTCTTTGCAGTGGAAGTATTAAAAACTAAAAAAATAACAGATGAAACTCATAGATTGTTATAGATAGGATGAAAAACCATAGAAACACGTATGAGAAAACCATATGCAAAAGAAAAAAAAAAAAAGATAACATCTCCTAATTGAAGTTTAAGAGATTTCAATTATAATTCTGCACTGCTGTAAAAGTACATTGGAAAAAACAGCCACAAAGGGCATTTGACAACACTGATTATTTCAGAAGACTTCTTATGGACAGATCTCCTTGAGTTGTTTAGAGCACACAGCACTCGAGCAGTCTAAAGAGAATCACTTCATCATATCATATAATAGCTCTCAGAGTCATTAATGCCATTTGGTTTTATCCTTACTTATTCTACTTAAACTAGTAACTAACTTGATCGAGAGGAGCCTCTGCCATAGCAGTGAGGGCCAGAGAAATTAAGCACTCATCTCAGAGCACGGTAGATTTAAAATTCAGCTGGCACACCCACACAAAATTTTTCACTTGCCTTACAATTAATGTTTCCACAGTTTCAGTTGAGATCCCAATGTCAATATCTCCAGTGGAATGCAGATATTTACCAGCTCAGAGTAACTCAGAACCAAGGCTACGGTGCCATTTCAGTGCATCTTGCCTTGCCTAATTCCAAAGCAGGTATTATTAAAAACGCCAGCACTCACTAACATTTTGTGCATTCGTTAGATTCAGAACAGACAGAACAGACTCTTCATAAGCCCATATGCATCTGAGTCATCTTTTTTCCATTTTTCCCAACTATGAGAAAAAGAACATTCAAAGTATTCTGGCAGTTGAAAAAAATCATTTTCTGAAGCTCTTACAATTGTGGCAATGTTATGTTGAAATGATTTCAAAGCTCACCATCAAGGTGAATCTCACTGCAAAGGTGCCCAATCTGACCAGTACCTTTGCAGGTTGAACCACCTTTCTTGCAAATAAAAGTTTAATGAAAAAAATGGAACAGATTTTACCCCCTTAAAAATTCTCCGTGAGTTTGGAAAGGTACTTTGTAATACTTTGGAAGCTCACAAACCATCGGCCTTCCAAGGTTTGTGTGCTCAGCAAGGCCAACAGAAATAGAAAATTTAGAAGCACTGGAAGTGTTAATGCCAACAAATGTATTATCTGGCATTGATAAATAAGGGGAAAATTATTAGAGTTCTGGTGATTTATAACTTTTACTCTTAACCAGTTTTGTTCATACTTCTGGATTAGAATGTTCGGCACCTTCCAAAGAAATGATAAAAACTTAAAAAACCACTGAAAATGTGACTGTTACATTGGTTGGGGAAAAAAAAAAGAAAAGAAAAGAAAAGAAAAAGAGTTATGGACATAGCATCATTAAAAAAAAACAACAAAAAAAATAGCTTCTACGTTTTAAGTGTAAATGCTTTTTACAGAAGTAGCTACAATTTATGATAAGTAGCCTTAGTCCATCCAAAACAAGCATGAGAAAACCAGAAAAGAGCTCCATAGCAACATCATTATCAGATTTAAATTCTCTTACACAAACAGAACTTCAACATTTGAGGCATGCCAGTGATTAGAGGTATATACCTGATTTCTGAAGCTACCACATCACATACCTCCCCTCAGTTCTCAGCCCACATCACGCTTTGTTAGGCTTAGAACTTCTCACATGTCAGAAAAGCCTGCGTTGTCTCATGCCTCACTTCCCAGTCATACCCACTTGGCAGTAAGGGGCGCTTCTCCCAGTCTGAAAAATGATTCCAAGTGTAACCCTGCTATCATGGGCACACATAGACATTTTTGCCATGTAAATAACTACCCCATCGATAAAGCAACATTCCCAACTTCTACTCTGATGACCAGATGCAACCATATGGTAAGCCAGATAACAGATGTCATGCCTTTTCCAAATTAATGGAATGTGTATTCCATTTATACAAGTCATAGAGGCTGTAACAGATAAAAATCTGAAGAACTGAGACAGAGTATAAAGCCTTTCAAAAAATAACCCAAATTCTGTGTTCCTCCTCAGCTTCTGTCCCATCATCAAGGCTGACAAGTGAGAAAGAAAGGGTTGATACAGTTGCTGTGATAAACCTTCACATGGAACCATGACAGGAAATACGTGGAGCTTTGACAATGTCTGCTAATACAAATAATTACAAAAGCATCTCACTGATAGGGAGTGCTGCCATAACTTGCACTAGTGATATTTTGCCTTCAAGCTGTGATTCAGAAGATACAATGCTTTTCAACTTCAGCAGGACTTCTGACAAGGATAGCACAGTAGGTAAAAACTGCTTGGAAAGCTGAACTTTGATTACCCAAAGATCACTTCCAAATTGGAAGGCTGAAGTAAGGGTGAATCCATAGAAGTTTGCCTACTCAGTATTAAATAGTGAATAAAAGCATTCTTTATTGAATTTACAGATGATAACTTGAAGAACAAAATATGTATTAGAAAGCTATGTTATAATCCAGAA
The DNA here is from genome assembly GCF_019238085.1 of Lagopus leucura. NCBI lineage: Eukaryota > Metazoa > Chordata > Aves > Galliformes > Phasianidae > Lagopus > Lagopus leucura. Next base: position 38,178,758 of record NW_024962334.1, on the reverse strand, counting down.
CAATCCTGACAAAGCTGGGAAGTGGTCTGAACAAAAACACAGTCCTGAGATCTATTAAGAACAGATGCAAGGCTATACACTTTAGAGAAGAGCCATCTGTTTAAAATAATATTGCAAACAACTGTTGAGGCTTTCATCAGAAAGGATGTGCAGACCACATGACAACAAACATACTCTCACAAAGAAAAAGGAAAGTATCATGCGGGACTTATAAATAGAGCTACCATATGTACAAGAGGATGGAGCACCCCTCCACTCTACTCAGATGGAATATTATGTCCAGTTTTGACTACTGTATTTCAAGAAAGATGAATTGATTTGACCATGAAGGATGAATCTATCATGAAAGAACAGCAATACCAAACAGAAGTTTGAACCATTAGATTTAGAAGGAATAACTGTACAAGTTTTCTTAAAGAACAAAACAATGATACTTTCTGTACGTCATCTTAGAGGGAGTTAGAAAGAACATTTTTCTCCAAGACCACTGATAAAAGCATGAGAAAGAGCAGCCTTATATTGAAGTAGGAAAAAACAAGAATGGACCTGCAGTGTTGAGAGGAGGTAATGCCTAAAAAGAATAATCTTTTCTAATGGCAGGAATAGCAGAGTTCTAGTTTGAGTGACCTGAGCAACAACAGAATCTTTACAACTGTCAGCAATGGAGAAGAGGTAAAACAAAATATGGTCGGAACAGCTTAGATGCAGGACCCTGCCCTAAGACATGAATTGAGCCTGAACAGCCTCTTGAGACGAATTCTGGACAGATCTTCTATCACTTTTTATCTTTTTTGAGGGAAAGGATTCATAGGTCTTTACTCCAGAAGCAGTTGTTGTTTTCTCCTTTCTATCAAAGAAGTTCATTAAAAAAAAAATGACATAAAGATCACAGCAACATAATATTTATTATATTGTGGAATCCCTTTCTTACAGGAAAAGATGCATAATGGAAAAAACTGCTTTCTAACTTGCTAAGCTTTTGCATGTGCAACAGAATAAACTCTGAGAAATCAAGATCCAGCACTTCCACTACTAACAGGTATCCAGCTCTTAAAAACAGCAGCTTCATGCACAGCTAGTACTAAGGAAACATCACTTCTAAATGTTTTTCTCAGACTCATTCTGAAACCTTCCAACTTTCCAAATCATGGTTTTTTTTTGTATTTAAGATGTTTGAACAGCATGATTTACTTAAATCTTACATAAAATGCATCTTATCAGTAATAGAGTGGCTTAGTTTGCCTGATGTTTGACTTTTCTTCACAAAAGGGCAGGGAGAAGAAGTCACAACCGTACAAGCTGTGCCAGAATGTTCCTACATACTTGCCATGACAGAAATCACAAGGAATTCCAAACTAATTCACACTGAATATAAATGAAAGGATGACTGCCTCTCAGGATTCATTTTAAGATCTTTCCAAAATTAAATCTAAATTTGCAGAGGAAAGGGAAGCATTAATACATATATATATTTAATATGGTCATTTCAGGGTATTCTCAGGTAGAAATATCTAACAGAAAGGTGCATGTCAACCAAAACCTTTACACAGAATTGCCCAGAATTGGTATAAGCAAATTCTGTCCTGGATGCTCTCTAGCAACAGTAGTATGGCACTCTGCCCTGACGCTCAGCAGCATTTGTCACTAAGGCACAACACTGCTCTAATGAAGCTTTTCAGCTCTTATTCTAGAGCTGCCTTGAGCCAGTCAGCTTCCAGTTCAGCAGAGCAACCTCACTCTTTTTCAGTACGCTTTTCCACTTCTCCATCAAAAGATAACTTACAGCTTGTGCCTTAATTGATATTGGTATTGTCTCTTGGTCTATCAAACCAGGTGCCTTTGTTTAGATATTTTAGAAGGTGCTGTGGAAACATATCACTCCCATGGAAAATTTGAGGCCATCATGCACCCATGTGCAGAGACATAACCAGCAGCTCCAAGGCAGCAAAGACTGGCCAAAATGTAACTCAGCAGAAGTGGCATATAAAGGTATACACAAGACAGATTACATCAGCAAGCAAGACTGGTTCTGACTTGGAAAAGGGAGGTTCTGAACACAGGGATCTTCTATTGCCTCAGGACATGATTTAGTAATGACAAAATCTTTCACAGAAGCAACACAATTTTACAGGTCAACAAAGAGCATCCAAAACCAATCTAGCCATGCACTGCTCTGCAAAACTCTACATTTACTTTTATCTTGCATATCTTTTTGCTACAACACAACTATCTACATTTAGTGGCTAGAGCAGGGTATATTTACCTGAACAAAAGTCAAGCACACCAATGTATGCTTACACTTCTCTGCCAAAATCTACTATAAAAAATAAAATAAAATAAAATCCAGGCCAACCACTCTTACATAATATCTATTGTATCTAACCAGTCTATGGCAGGATTCTGCCTTGTTCTCAGCTGATTAGTCTCAGTGACGTTTTGATAATGTTCAAAACTCATGCCTATGGCTACATCTCTATTTGTAGTTTTTTCAAACTCTCAAAGCTTGTCCTTATTCACGTCAAACACAGAAAGCTGCATTAGGTTCCACTGAGCTAGAGAAGGGCTCACCAATCCCTGTTAAATTCTTCTGTAGTGCACGCAGATCTCACTAAAACACAGGTAAAACACCTGAAGAGATTAAATATTTCTCTGAACACTAAAAGTAGCTCAAAGGCCTATATTTACATACTGCTGGTGTTGTGCAATTTGACCACAGGGACTTCACCAGGCTCCCAGTGAAGCAACTATTACATAGTCATCTTGCAAAAGAATTTTCCCCTGTGCTCTTGCTCCACCTCCCCCTACAGATATGTCACTTAATAGAACTTGCTGCCTTGAGGCTGACAGGAGAAGTTAAAAAGCCTTCACCTTAGTGGACAGATAAGAAAACAGCTGAAAGATATTAGGGGGGAAAAAAAAAGCAAAAAACATTTCAATTCAGCTAAGACAGAAAGAACCTGAGGATTCTAACTTATTGGAAGCCTGATAAAGCATCCTGAGCAGCATTTGTCAGGAATGGCATTGGTACAGTGAACCTGCCAGATGGACCAGACAGCCTGTAAGGGTGCTTCTAGCCCTGTTGATCTGTGATCTTGCAATGGAGAGGAGCAAAGACTAGATTAAGCAATCGGTAGAAAGGCTGCAAGAGCACCTGAGAAGCCTCTAATCTACCTTCCAGTTTATCTTGTTCTTCTCTTTGAGTAAGGAATGTTAATTAAAATATCTTCAAAAATTTGGCCAGCAATAATAAACTTTTTCAATAGCCAGCCTCAGGCAGTCCACATAATGAAACTTCATCTCTTATTTTATGTTGTGCTTTGCATGGATTAAAGTACCTTTCGAGACCGCATTCCCATTTCAGTATGTATCATATTTACTTTCCTAATCACTAGCTGAAAGTATTTGATTACCAGTCGTATGCATGGTAGTCTCACAGTAGGGAAGCAAAACAGCCTTTTGATCCACTCTGACAGGTAAATTTGGGGGCTACACAGGAGCAAATAAACACACAGCTGTTCCTGTATTTTCACTGTGCGTTAATGTTCATAAATACCATTTAGATTATAAAAGCATACACTGTCAAGGAGAAGAAAGTTCTTTGGGAAAAAAAAAAAAAACACTTTCATTTTGTCTGAATGGGAAGATTTCTAGCAAATCTTTACCTTTTCCTGCCATGCTCCTTTCCCCTGCAAAATAAAACCATGCAGTACAAAAAAACCCTAGCTTCTGCAAGTAACGATAAAACATCCATCTTTCTCCACTCTCCCCCACTGAAAGCACAACGCATATCTTCCTGTTTGCTTTCCTTGTCCAGGCATGGATACCGATTCAATCTCTTCTTACTAAGAAAGGAAACGCCTCAGTCTGCATCTCCATCCCTCTCAGCAGCCTGACTAAGCAGATTGGAAAAAAAAAAAAAAAAAAAAAAAAAGACACGTGAAGACTCACTGAAGAAGCATTACATAAAAGGTATAACAAAGTACAACAGCTGCCAGTTCAATGGGAAAGGAATATGCTGCAACTGCTCAGAAATTAAAATAGGCTAGAAGAAAGCAAGCACGTCAGATAGGTTGTCGGTGGGTAACTCCCGCACTTTCACCCCCTACGAAGACATGTTCTGCAGTTGTGCAAATGCTTCAACACCATCCTAAAGCTGTCATCTCCCCAGGCTCTGGGGGAAAACAGAGAAATGACAGCTTCCCCATGGCACCTGTCAGCGCTGCGTTCACTCCTTCCCCACCCAAAAAGAGCAGCTGCTAGTTTCTTCCATCACACCTATTGACAAGGTGAAGCTGAGGCTTGGAAACTGCCAGCCTGTGGCAAAGCACAGTAAATCTAAGCAGGAGCCCACTGTTCATTTGGGGATAAAAGGGAACTATCCAGCCAATGAAAATATGCTACAAACAAGAGCAGGCAAGAAAGGAAAATGGCTTGATTACAGTGAAAAAGTGCATTTTTAAACAAAACAAAAAGGAAAACGAGCAAAATTGACACTGAAGATTTCTTGAAGCTTCCAGAGGATTATTCCAGAAAATGTCACTGTTGCATACAACCACAGAGTCAATTTTAACTTATTTTCTATTTCTCCCAGTTAACATTTTGAAACTGTATGTGTGTAAGCTACCATTCTCACCTGCTACTACACAGACTGAGGCAGGCAGTTAAAAAAGAAAAAGCACAATATTTATTGATACTTCTCTTGTTGCCCACATTGTTTGAGAGATATTCAACTTTTCCTGCAAAATAAGATACTGCACAACAGGATAAAAAAATTAAAATGTTTTTAAAATATTCCTGGTTATTAGACACAAAAAGAAAATAAATATATGCAGACTTAGAAAAGATGATACTATGGAAAGAAAAACAACACAAAAGAGAAGAGTGTTAATTTACAAGGAGGAGCTCTTATAGAAAGAAAACAACATTCCAAAACGTTTCTCCTTCAGCTTGCTTCCTTAAGAGCAGAAGTGGGGACACTTCATCAAAGGTAACAGATGAGCAGCAACAGCTCCTGTTAGAAACGCCCTTAACACACACAGAAAAAGGATGAAAAAGAAACAGTCAACCAATAAAGCATATTTTAAATTCACTTGAAATGTAAGCACCCCCCATGATTTTTCATATACGTTTGCTAAACCTGTTTCCTCAGATTTCTTCAACCAAGGTAGTCTAGGGAAACTAGAGTGGCTCCCGGCATCCTACAAACCCAGCAGGGCTCCTGGCTGCCTACAGAAAACCACAGCAACCACTTAGAAAATAATCACCAGTTTGCACATCAGCTTTAGCAGATTAAATACTTCAGAGGTGCTGAATGAATACTTACAGGTATGCTGTAGTCAACCATATCTCACTTAAATTGTTATCACCTTAAATATCACAGGCCACACTTGAAAATAATGGCTTATCTTTGGATATTGCCTAGTAACATCACTAACTTGTAAGGACACATACACCAAACTATAGGAAGGACTTCAGCTGTAAGGCTGATGTTTTTAATCAGCTTTGTAATTCAGAAGAGGTACTTTGTAAGCACAGAGAAGTCAGATTTTAGTAGTAAACCAGATTGAGAGCAGTTTATATCACTGCAAGCTTAGCTAATGCTTTAAATAATACTTTTAAAAGGAAAATAGGAAAAGGTATATTTCCTAGGGCATCAAGTGCATGAGGTGCTACATCCAGTCCCCCACTAGGCAATTCCTTAGTGACATGATCATCCTTTCCCTTCCTGCAACAAACCTAGCACTGAAACACTGTATCAATTCCCAACAGCGTGCTCTTAGCGGAATTCCTGAGTTACGTCTGCTCAATTTGCCACAGAAATCCATCCTCAGTCCATCTACTGCAGAACACACCTTCTGTATGGCATGGAAAATTTGTGGCACACATCAGAATCTCAGCCACATGGTGAGGTGGCTTGTCACAGACACTCTGCCAATACCTTGACTTGCAGTGGCTGCTTTTTTTTGCATTCAAGACTCAAACATTCAAGTTTGAGGCTAAAAAGCCTGCTGGAAATGACTGAACATACGTTATTATGTCTATAGCACATTAACTCTACTATTTCATAACAATACAATTATAATACGAACTACTCTCACATGCACTGTAAACAGTAGAAATGTTTTAGAGAGGAATAGGATTAGGAAGCACAGACAGTATCTGCTGATCCGGTGCAGCCAACTCTGCAGACTGTACAAACTTCATAGTAATTCATGACTTTCTTGAAATCTTGGCAAACTGTGAAAACCTCAGCTTGCTTTTAAAGCGAGGCCATAGTTTCAGAAACACTAAATCAGCACAAACCTGTTCCGTACAGACATGAAGCTATCCCGCTTTGTCACCCCATTCAGCTGCTCATTTCAGCCTCTTTGCCATCCTCCCTTTGTGTGGGTGTAAGCACTGATGTAAATCACACTGAGGAACAAATACATTTTTGCTTGTAGCTATGCTTAAACTACTTGTACTCATACCATAAACCAGGTTAGCCACAGCTGCACAAGCATCAGCACCAAAGAGGAGAGAAGGAGAGCCATAAACCAAATCCCACTCTTTCAGCAGCTGTACCAGTTTAAAAATGGCTTGTGAAATTAAGGATTATAATTCCAGATAGAAAAAAAATTAGTGAACTTCTCCCCATTTCACCCTAAAAACAAAAATCATTTGAGAAACTCCAGATAATTCAGCACAAGGCTTAACATTTGGACACACTGGTTCCAGGTGCTTTGGTAGTGCAAACGGTGCTAAGAGGGGAAAGACACCAATCCTGTACCTGAAGCTGGCTGTGGGAGATTTGCTCTCAGCTCCACTGAGAATTCAGTTCAAACAGAAGAGAACTGAACTAAAAAATGCCCAGGGTACATAAGCGTACCAAAACCCCATGTACACACTGAGCACATACCACATAACAAATACACATTTACATTGCATCAGCAATGGTTGGGCACTTCAAGACTTCTATGTAAAAAACTGAATGCCACAGACTCTCTGACAACAGCGAGCTTACATATAAACGCAGTTTAAAGTTTTGTGACTTTTGTTTTGGCTTAATTTTGAAAACGGTACCAGTGTCTGCAGCTCTTCATCCCAGCTAGCAACTGCCTGCATACGCTGGTTGCAAGCATGGCACTATCCTCAAAACAACAGATCCATTCCACTAGCTCAGTAGCTATGACCTGCGCTTCTGGATCCTGATGCACTGCAGACTTTGAAGCATCAGCATCTTCTCACCAATATGGAAATCATAATGTGAAAACTCTTATTCACTGTATAATATAGACAACAAGGAGAAAGCTGCATAGCGAGGCATTTTCACTTACGTGGTTTATATAGAGACTCTTGCGTTTTTCTCTCACTGCAAAAACACAAAATATGATAGAAATATTACATGACTATTTTTCCTGATTAAGCTTCTTACATACCATTTATAATAAAAAGAACAGGAGGCTATCTACGTATGACATTGTCATTGCTCTTACACTAACCATGTATACTTATATATCAAATACAGAATAAACATGTATTTGTATGCTTAAAGGCATTTACGCTCACTAGTGTGGTGATGGATTGAAATTCTCATCCATTTGGGTATTCACTAGGCATTGGTACACATGGGAAGGTTAACAGCAGAAAGCTATGGTCCAAGTCAGCCATCCTTCACCAGAGATCTCTGCAGGTACTCTAGGTCACCAATAGCTTTGTGCAAGGTACCCTGCTGCATAGTGACCTACGCTATCTCACAGTCATGAAAGCACCTAAACAGTTACTCCATGGAGTTAGCAAATTCTCATTGAAGCTTACTGTGAAAAACTAACTCCCATCAAAGTGCTTTGAAAACGTATATGCATCATCCCACTGCCTTATCTAGTGGTAAGCTGCAAGTCTGAAGCTATTACTCAGGTCAGATATAACAATGAAAGTTGGTGAGTAGAACTAGTCATCACAAGCAGGGGTTGCAAGTCAAGATCAGAGCGAGCAGCCCAAATACTCAGTAAACAGCAGCAACGAGGGAGACATGTACAGTCTTCAATGTCAGGCAAATTTTTATTACAGTTGATGAAATACAGTATATTTAAATTTTTCAGCACTTCCCCAATTAACTCACCCCATAGAGCCTGTGGAGTTCCCTTCCCATGAAAATACCAAAGCATTTAGGATACGAGTCTGGAGGCAACTAATACATAAATCAAACCGCAGGATTAAAGTAATAATGGTTTCATGCTGTAGATGATTAAATGCACTTCGGTGCGCTATGATTTGAAAGCTATGCGACCCAATGCACTTAGCAAAATAAGAGTGTTTGCAATGGTGGGATAGATAGCCTGTCCATTCCCTGTTGGATGAGAAGCCATTACTTGTGATTCATTTATTTTTCAAAAGCAAGCAATCTAACATAAACAAGGCTGTACGTGTGGATACTGTGAAATATTGCTTAATGCAGACATAAAACAAAAATAAAGTAAGAAAATACTTTAAAAAATCCTTACATAATTTTCCTCCCAGGGAGCAGAAAGGAGAATCACACATGACAGATGTTAGCCATGTCACTTAGTACATGCTCAGATCCACAGTTATGGACATTGTATAGAAGACAGAATAAAATAGGAACAGCAGGAGAGTTCAGGTTGTCGAGCAAATAGTTAAACTGCTTGAAATCCTGCTAAAACACTGCACTACACTTAAGTTCCATACACTGCATTTACAACCAGCAAAAGACATAAGCAATCTAAAGGGAAACACAAAGTGACAGTAGGTACTTCTAAGAATAAAGAATTTGTCAGGCATTGCATATTGCAATATACAGGCAGTAAGCAATTCTGATAAGTTGCATGTAAACCTAATAGAGTACATAAAATTAACAGCTTTAACTGTGACATTTCAAACACAGTTAAATATTTAACTGACAACAGTCACAATTACTCCTCAAACAGAATTGTTATGGACAAAATCCAACAAACACAGTCTGCACATAAACTCCAAATCTTATTTTTGAACACCTTTTTTCTCTGTCTCAGACTTTATCTTCTGTATTTTCCCTTGTACATATTACACCACTCCATTCCCTACAGAAGTACTATTATTTACCAAAGCAAGAATATCACTTACAGCTCTTATTGCTACTTCCAACCTCCAGAAAAATATACTAGTGTATTTATACACCTTTCACTTTGGCCTATTCAAACATCAATTTGTGCCACACAGTTTTCCAAGTACCACCTTGACTCTCTTCCCCTTCTTTTTTGCACATAATAGAAATTTCATTAGCTTTCATTGTCCAGTGAGGGACTACAAGAAAGCAGTTGTGCCTTCATGCTTCTGGATCATTCTACTACAGCCTGAGGCTCAAGTCTCACAAGAATGTACGTCAATGAGAAATGCAGCATGGTAGATGCTCTCTTTTGTGCTCACAACCCTCCCTTCAGACAGAATTGACAATAACTGCAAGAAGCCAAAAGCTGTTTCTGCCAGTCTTATTCTAGAACTGTTGTAAAGAGATAAGTCTCTGCTCTTTGGCTCCAATGAGCTTAGAGATGTTTTGCAGTGCTCGCATGGCACAGTATGAACAGATCTACAGTCACAGTTTAAACAACTGAATGAAGAAGTTGTATTTTCTAACATTTTTAACACGTGAAAATTGGATTGGAATTCTTCAAGTCAAGACTGGTATCTGAGATGCTGCCAAATGTTCTTTATTTTCCTCATTTCCCATTTCTTCAGGCACTTCCTATTGTTACTCTTGAACTTTTGCTAGAGTAGGAAAACATTATCTGGGAATAAAAAGGAGTGAGGAGATACACAAATATGCAATATATGCATGCATGTGAATAAGCAAGTACGCATTTTTCATTAAGCTGTAACATAAATCTCATTTGTGTATTTTCTATAGGAAACCTTAATGTTACCCATATTATCAAGGTCAAAACCATTGAGGATTACATCAATAAGATCTCATATTTTGTTTGCAGATCATTTCATTTCGTCTTGTCTGAGAATCAGCAAACTCATCCCTAGTTAACCATAAAAATAAAACACACCCTAGTTTACATCTATCCAAAATTAAACAAATATGGTTTCAAAATGTGCTTTGTCTAAAGCCAACTGTTACATTGGAAAAAATTTAGCCAATGAACTCCACATGTAAAGCTTAATATAAGTTAGGAAAAGAGGAGAGCTGTAACCCACTTGTAGTTAAGATCATTACCAGCACCTTGAAAGAGCAACACTTGTGCTCTTGCTATTCCAAGGAAAGGAAGTTATGCTATTGTAGCACTAGGGCTTGGAAACCCTAGCTTAGCACCAGCAGGTGCTGAATAGTGCAGGGCTTTTTAGTCATCTAGCTACTCTTTTTTACAGGCCAAATTCACTAAGCAAGAATTGGCATAAGGCACTCAAAGAAGACAAGATATGAAAGGTGACATCCTCTACTGTCTCCCCATACAGGGAGAACCTCTCACGGAAGACTCAGCACCTAGAGTACTCCCATAAAGCCTTGGAAAGATTTAGAAATGCTATTTTAGTTACATATCAAATAAATATCTATTGTGTCTTCAATTTTTTCTTTGGAGTTATTGAACTCTCAGGTAATTAAGAGTAAACTATGAGACAATGAGAGACAGTACAGACCTCGATGCTTAGTGTGGTATTTAAGTCACACAGAACAACGGGAAATTCAGAACATGTAACATCCAAAGACGCTACGCCCTGTTTCATTATATTTATTGTTGCTCTTCACTTACGTGTTGCTCACCAACAGCTCAAAGAGCAGCTCCTGTGCTAAGACTACACGACTGAGGCTGCAAGAGCACAGCATTACTAGAAAGCCAAACAATTACTGGTTACTGGAAAGTGAGATGCGCAGCTGCCTGAAGATAACGCTGCCAAGTCACTTTTGCATGTAGTTATGGACTTGGCCCTTTCTCACTATACAAATACATAATCAACACTCCAGAGCCTCAGCCAGATCCTGGACAAAACCTCAAGTCCAAATATCTCTCAGCTAAATGCCTTTAGTTCTTGATGATAGAAATATTTTCATTTACAGTTAACTACATGAAGGTTTATCAACCCCACGCTATGTAATAACAGAAAGTGGTAGCTACATGCCCCAGCTGGGTGTTTTCAGCATTGCTGGTGCAGCTCTCCCCTTCTACACTGACTTTAGACCTAGGAGATCTCTTAGGCTGCAGAGCAGGCTGCCAGAATACAATGCTACATAACTCAAAAAAAAGAAGAAAAACCTTATATCTTCCCCTTGTTAGCATTCTAATGCATTTGGCATTGGGCAATATTCCTGAACAGCATAACTCTTAACAGCTATCTTACTGCTGCAACAGGCGCAGTGTACAGCAAAATGCCTATGATGGTGTGTTGTCCCACCAGAATGGGATGGTTCTTGGCAATACATCAGTAGATAAATGTTCACAAAATCTTATTTCTTTTGTACAAGCCCTTGGATTTTTACCACTAAGATCAAGAACAGCTGAACAGATCTTAAAACTTTGTTTTAAAAGTTTATATAAATTCACTGTTCTCATTCAAAAAATTATGTAGAGTTCTTTGTGTTATATATATTAGAATAAGGTTTCACACACCAACTCTAGCATGGTATAAACCACACTTGTTCAATCCACTGGTTTTATGGTTTTGCTGCCCTCATTTTTTAATGTTTAAATGAAACATAAATATAAAAACAAGATGTTTTGTTACTTATACACATTAACCATATTCTATATGTTATATGTGGCCCAAGACAATTCCTCTTCAATCAGTATGGCACAGGGAAGCCAAAAGGTTGGACACTTCTGGTGTAAATCGTCATTTAAATATTTGTACAGTTAACTCTATACTGCAACAAATTAATCACTATTATCGCATGAAGAGTCATCATCAAGTGATAAAAATTTCATTTCTTGGAACTGAAGTTTTGTCTTTTTTTTTCCCAACAAAGTGTAGTGAGAAACATGTAGCAACCACATGGGACTACACAGTCTCAAAGCACTGTAAAAATAAACATCAGTCTTGACAACACACTGAACTATGGAAATGTTATCATATTCACTTCATAGATTACCAAGCCAGACCGGGATGGCACAATCACATCAAAAAACACACAGTAAGCCACTGACAGAATCAGAGCTGAATTCCGGACAATCTGAAGGGCAAAAGAAGTACTCAAGTAATCAACTCTTCAATCAGAACCTAAATGCATTCTCTTTGTACTAGTCAAGCTCAAAAATTAGCACAAAATATATGGCAAGTGAAAACTACTTTTTTTTTTCCTAAGTGATGTGCTTGACACTGTAATTTACTATGTAAATGAAAAATGGCATTTATAGGCAACAGCAAGAAGGACAAAGAATTCATACAGTCAGAATTACAATGTCGAAAATGCTTTGAAAGTCTTGGTAGAAAATAATGCCTTTTGCATCAATTATTTTCATCTACTTCTAAAACAACGTCATAAATGTCCAGCAAGGAATGTAAGTGCCAGAGAAAATGGCTTCTATTCTTCTACGTCTATCAAGAAGCCTGCGTAATAGATGTAATTCCAGAGTGATCATCTTGTCTACAAATAAAAAAACCCAAAAAACTCCAGACAAATATATGATTATTTCAAATCCATGAGAGAAAAAGATAGAAGATTTGAGTGGGAGATGGGTTGTTTTGTTATTCAAATCTAGTACTGAACTCATCTACAGATCAGCTGTATCAGAGGAAACTCTGGACCATCTTCTTAGCTAAGGTACACAAGCTTTTTTTTCAGTAAAATATTATAAAGTCATTTTTCTCAGAACTTTGGCCTTCTGTTCAGAATGTTAGAAGAAAAACAAACAAAAAAACATGGTTGCACAGAAAATTTTGCACGTAGGGAAAACATTTTTGATTATAATTATATTCTACATTATCCATGACAAACTGGAACTTACAACTTCAGTGTGACCTTCAAGTACTAACTCTGACAAAATACTCATTAATTTGATTTCCTTCAACTCTCATACAGTACCTATGAAAGCCTCTTTTTTGGAGGGAGGGGAATTATTTATTCAGTAGCTATCACATGCATTCTGACAAAGAGATAACTGCAATAGTAAATACAGCAATAAGTTCAGTAACCTACCATCTGTTTGAGATTTACTGAGAAATATCGTACTGGCCCGTGGATGGTCTGATGGGTTGAATTCCATGTTCAAATCTGGAAAGAAACAAACAAAAAATAGCATGTTAAACGTTTAAGATTATCCAGCAGCATACACAGATTTTCTTATTTTTTCTTAATAAGATCAAGTTTACACACTTAAGCAGCTACTATAAAACAAAATCAATCTTGAAAAATCACTTTTTTTTTTTTTTTTTAACCCTTTTTCACACCAGTAGTTGTTTTGGCATGCAAACTGTTTGCATCAACACAGCTTTGGGATTAGTCTTTGCTTCTAAGGGCTTATTTGTTTTTGGATAAAAACAGATAAAGCAGCTTGAGAAGCCTGTACATAATAAGTCAGGAATTATCCATTTTCCATTATTTTCTTCCTCCATATCCTAAAGCCACTGCTAAGCAGAGGAACAGTGCTTGTTACATGTAATTGTAGAAGAAAGAAGTATTCTAAAGTAAATATTCATCTCTCTGCAGATAGTTAGGTTTCCGTAATTAGATGTGATTAAATAAGCAGTTGCTGAAGCTAAAGGTAAACAAGTTACATCTAGGCCAGGCTATTTTAAATGATCAAAATTACTGAAGTTTAGTGTTTTCTGATACTTCACATGAACATATTTATCTCTGTGATGTAAAAGAAAAAAAAAAATGTTATCAAAAACGTTTACTGAGGATTTGAATCTGTCACAGCATATCTGAATTTCCAGAAGAATTACTTTCCCCAGCAATATTAAAATGCCTTCAGTTTTCTTGTTCCCAAACTCCATGCTACTTCTAATTCTTTGAAACTCCTTAAGCCTGCATTCACTTGAAAGCACGCTGCTAAAAACAGCATGATTTTTTTTTTAATCATTTTTCTTGCACTCCCCACGTGATTACAAGAATGTAAATTCCCCTCTATTCTCCTGATCTCTACATATACATTAATTTCCACTTGACAGATGCTTTTATGCAACACTAAATATGAGCACTGATGTTTGTCTTTGGTAACTAACTCAGGCTTTCTAAACTTCTCGCTCCCCTCTCTTTCTCTGAAAACTCAGAATGGAGAATTAAGCTTCAGGTCTTAAAAATAACAACAAAAGAAATATTTCTGCCCAAGGGCCAAGTTCACCCATCTGCAACTTTCTCTCTTCTTTCACTATCCATCACTATGCTCCATTTTTCATTCCCCTTCCATTTATAATTTTACTAGGCCTTCCCACATTTTTCTCCTGATCACATTCTTCTCTACAAATTTATTTTCTACCTGTCCTTTCTAGCATCTCTCGGTTTCCTCTCTGCCCCCCTGCATCTGACACCCATGAGATCACAGAGCCATAAAATATCCTGAGTCAGGAAGGTCCCATAAGGATCATCAGGTCCAGCCCCGCTCCAAATGGAATCACCCAAAATCAAACACCCCATGTCTGATAGAGATGTTCAAAAGTTTTCTGAACCCTGGCACTCAGAAACCTCAACTGTTCCTCATGCTGTGTGCTCTAGACCCTTCATCTTTCACCACTGCCCTGTTGCTGCCTGACATGCTGCTGGTACTTGGAGAACACTTCTGGGTCAAGTAACGGACCTCCTACTTACTAGGAAGAAATCAAGAATATAAATGAACAGTTTCTAAATTTCAGCTAGAAAGGAGTCTTATTACTGTTATCCAAGCCACCAAGGAAAAGTGCAATAACATATCCAGAAAAAGTCATTTTGATTCTCTGAGAAAGCACAATTGCTAGCCAAGCCTAGAGGAGATCTTAGGTATGTGACCTTACCACTGGAAGTTAGGAAGGACTGTCAAATAGAAAGAACATTTTCTTATTACTTTCTGCATCTTATTTAGATGTGGGGAAGAATAAAAATTACCCATTGTGATAGACAGTGCTACTGAACACTGCTTTTCATTTCAGGACATTTTTTTTCCATTAAATTGAATTCAAGATGTAAATCATTAAATAAAGAATAATCATAATCAGTGTTTTAAAACAGCAAAATACACTGCCTTTTATTATCCTCTTCATTTAACAAACAGCACAATACATCATCATAAAGTGCATTTAAAAACAACAGTTTTTCTGTAGATCTTTTTTCTGCAGACAGTTTTTCTGTAAAACCTTTTAAAGTACAGCAAAGCCATTTCAGCTAACAAAACAAGACTGATAAAATGCAAGTGAACTCAACTGTCAAAACACTGTCCCCAGAGCGATGAGCATTCCTTTCCTTCATGCCTAGAAAATTGTCTGCTTGGGGAATAATAACAGCCTGGCACAGGCTTACAGTCTGCTTGTGGGGCTGAAAAGAAAGGAAACCAATTGCCACATCTTGCAGTCAAATCGCAACTATTTCAGATTCCTCTGTTGTAAAAGACTATTATGCGGAAGAAGTGGAACAATGGAGGGCTTGAAGTCTTTTCAAAAAAGCACAAGCTGTTTTCTGGCAGAAGTTAAAAGAAGGCTAGCAAGATCCAAACTCAGCAGCTGCAGAGGCCAGAGCATGGATCTGGAAGTGGCCTGGGTGAGGCAGCTGCCTGGGCTCCTTTCCACCCCACCTGCCCTAGCCTACATGCTCCTCAAAGTACACGTCCTCTTCTGTCAGCGCCCCTTCTGCCATCCTCTCCCTCCAATCAGCAGCCAAACACGTCCTGTTTGTCTCTTTTTTTCAGACTGCCATCACCAAAATTAGAAGTGAATGACATGGGTAGGTGAGCAGTGAAGCCTGCCAGGACTTTTGCCAGCACAAGGTGACCCTAAGAAGACAAGCACTGCTAAGAGTCCCCTATCCCTGTGAGGAACAGCACAGCACTTACTGCTAGGTTTCTGCAGGCAGAAGAAAGCAGGCTGTGAGGTGTATGCCTGCAACCTCATCACTCCTCATTCCTCCCAGAAAAGCACGAGGTAAATCCAAGCACTCTTTAGGCACTGGTGGGACCACATCACTCCAAGCCACTGCTGCTTCCGTACGGGGAGATTAAAAGAGATACGGTTTCACAAGACAGAAGGAAGATATCAGTTTCTAGAGACTGAAATTTACTGTGCAGTTTGGAAATAAATGCCCTTTTCAATCTGGGAACGAATTCTTACATGTCTGCAATTAGAAATAGTGCTATAAGAGGAAAGAGATCAAATATTAGACACAAATCTGAAGTTACTAACTCATTGCCTAAGGGCACTGACCATCAAGAAGCTACCTCCGTCCCACAGTCATATTGCTTTAGTGATACCAGTTGTACTTTCTAGCATCTGAAAATTAAAACAGCCACAATATGAATGCTTAACCCACTTTGTAATGGAATAACTGATGTTAAAAAGAGATATAAACTCATGCAGACAGTATTCAACTGTTAGAGAGGGAAGTGAGAGCCAGAATTTCAATTATTGAAATGTGTACAAAAATTTTATCCATTACCAGCAGTCTGCTCTATGACTCATCGTAGCCTTGCAAACGAAGGATTTCAAGTGGATATTTTTCAAGCAGTTACCCTGCACTCCAAAAAGTGTTAAGAAAAAAAAAAAGTCTCAAAGATGGTCCAAACTATGGATTTTTTTTTTTCAAGAGAATACTGGTTTGTGATGAAGAGACATATTGCTTAATTACAGATCCTTCGGGTTCAGAGTTTCTGTGGGGTTTCAGTAAATTAAAAAATGACAGGACAAGTAACAGTTGACACAACAATTTATAGAGCAATGCAGTGTCTTAAAATAATTTATTGTTATAATAGTTACCATTAATAAAAAATACAAAGATAATAAATTATTAATGTTTATTCTGTTCAAGTGATATCTAAGTGTACATATATGATATGAAAGTGGTGAAACATTGGCAAAGGCTTTACCAATGATAACGTATATTTCCATAAGTTGCTTAAGTAAAGCTAATTAAATCTGGAAAAAAGTTAGGAATAAAAACACATTCTTTTCCCTTTAAACACCTGTTCTGAATACTGAAGTCACTGAAGATCAGAATAAGAAGTTAACTGCATGTCAGAACATTCCTGAAACCTACTCAACCAAATAGCATGATTTCAGCCGCAGGGGACACCTCATCATTTTGGAATATTTTGCTCCAGTTACACTAAACGCAAAATACAGGAAATCCACAAATAAAACAACTACTCCTTACTGCCACTGAAGTAAAATCAGATAGGCTCTACTCTTGCAAAACATAAGCCCCTTTTACAGCATAAATTACAGCTCAGATCTCTCATCTAAGATTCCTAAACTTCATGATTAGTCAAGCCTGAAGCATTACACCACTTAACAACAACTGAGAATTCTAAAGCATGCTATGCAATTAAATGTTAAATAGATGGGAAATATTTTCCTAGATTCTTCCAAGTTCAAAGATCAATCTGGATTTTTTTAATTTATTCTTTCAGCTCTAAAGGACTATTAGGTTATGCAAAATACAGTTCCCATAGAGCAAATGAAATTTTGAGGTTTTTTGTATTCTCAGGATTATAAACTGAAAATGAATGACAATATATACATGTATGCATACACACGCATGTACCCTTCTTTATAATAGAAACAAAGATGTCTGCATAGATACACATATGCAGGGAACCTGCTTTGGCAGGGGGGTTGGACTCAATGATCCCTGGAGGTCCCTTTCAACCCCTACAATTCTGTGATTCTGTGATCTATAAAGATAGATGCTTATTATATATATTTTTTCATTTACATGAAAATGAATACAAAATGCCTTTATGATACATTTTTAAATCATAATAATTTTGATTAACCAAATCAAAGTCAGACTCAGGATCACTTCAGCTAAGTGGTCACATACCTAAAAGCAATTTGCACAATTTTTGAGTATTTGGGCAAGATGAAAGTTACAAATACATACAAATAAATTTAAGATTGCAGTCTCTTTCTCATTTAGTATCATGCCAAAATAAGAGCTCTTGCTTCCTGACTTATTACATCAAGTAAGTTCTCTGTCTCCCCAAGAATAAAAGGCAGATTTTGACTATAACTCAATCTGAAGTTTAAGACAATAATGAGAAGACCACAACGAGATTTCACTGGGCATTGTGAGAAACTTCATCCCTGAAGCCACAGTAGCTGCATTCAAATATGGCCATAAAAAGAAGTGAACTGTAAAACAGTTCAGTTTCAGAATTGGACTAAAGCCCAGGAAAGATTTTTTTTTTTATCTATACACATCTTAAAAAGCATTACTGAAATGACAAATAGTGGATACAGCTTCATTTGTACATTTCAAAAGGATAAGGAAAAATTTCAGATGAGTGCAGAAGAGACCTCCAAGAATGACTGGTAGAAAATGCCATTAAACAAGAGCCTTACAGAGTTCAAGCTGTTTAGCTAATCAAAGAGGAAATCCTGGAATTTTCTGCAGCTCCCCACGTGGGGGGAGGGGATTAAGTACTGAAAATTCTCTCCAATCCAGCACACAACAGAAGAAAAGCAGTGAAAAGTGAAGCAGAAAGATCGTAATTATGAATTTGGAAGAAAAAAGAAGGTTTGTTAGCACCAAAGCTCCACCCCTGAAGAACTCAACATATTCTGATGCTTTCCCTTTCAAGAACATTAATTCCAACAGACATCTTTAGGCTCTAGTCTTGCACATGTACTTAGGCTTATTTAAAATAGCTAGATGCAAGTTCCTCTATCATGATTTATGCATATGCAGGTCAGACCAGAAGATCCCAGGGGCCTCTAGATTAAGTTAATCTTAAAACAAACAAGTGTTTAGCAAGATCAAACACAAGATCTCAGCAAACCCCAGTGAGCTTTCTAAAACTTCAACTCCTGCTTCAAGAAGATTTGCATTTTAAGATTCGTTGTTAAAATACATTGTGCAAGTTAAAAACAGAAAAGAAGGGGATGACGTTGTTTGTGGTAAAAATTTTGACAGAAAAATAACTTTTTTTTTCTTTTTTTTTTTTCCTCCCAGTTCAGGAGAGCATTGAGATAGAAACACATACCAAAAGAAGCTGACGGATAGGTACTGCAGGAACTCACCTCTGAGTAACATGCACCATAGCTCCTGCTGTTACACAGACAGGAAAAACCAACACTGTTGCTGTTTTGTAATAGTGCCTGTGGGCTGCAGAACAGAGAGCAGGCCTGAAAATGTGTTTATTCTAACAGAAAAAGGTTATTTCCTTTCTTTCAAACGATGAAAGTCAGGTAATTTTATACAGCCAACATTCTGATGCTGATTCAATGATCATCTAGTATCTAAACCGAGCAGAACATTCGTTTAATACGTCAGTAGTTTTGGAATAATCTGCAGAAATTACTTCTTCCCTTTAAGATGGGAAAGCTATCAATGCCACCACACAAACATTACTGCAGTTAAAGGGAAGACAGTGCCACATATTAATTTCAACCCACATTTCCTCTCCCAAGAACATTCACTTGTTCATTATTTAAAGAGACTTCAGGTAAAGAAAAGAGCAGACTTGCCAAGGGCCAGAGAGGAACCTGCAGCTGAGCTGGCCCTACACAAATTAGTCAACCTCCTTGCCAGCTTTGCTACACCCACAACCTGACATTACAGAGCAATTTCCTGGTCCAACCTCATGGCTGGAAAGCAATAAAACCACTGCAGAGTGTTTATCGAGAAATTAAAGGACAACAGTGAGAGACATGTTCGAATAAGCCCCACAAGTCTGAAGACAGCACAGCAAAGAGGCTCTGGTGGTCTGTTCCCTTCTGTAACAGCCATTTAGATGTACAGTAATGCAAATACTCCCTTAAACAACTACTGTGAATAAAAATTAATTCCTTTAGAAGCTGGGAAGAGCTAAATGGGTACCTCAGCTAAGAGCATTTCCCTCATCTGTCTCCTGTCAAATGAAGCAAAGTAACACTAGAGATTACTGTAAAGAACAAGAGAAAGAAGGAAAATGACTCTAGAATGCAACTTCTCACCATTATCAGGCATTTTCATGCACACTATTTTCATTTTACAACATCATGATTTATGTTAAGGAGCCAGAACACACTTGGAAAACCATATGACTAAGCTAGTACTAAAGCTTCCTTCCATTTGAGACTGTGCGTTAATTTGGGGCACATCTCTCAAACACTGAATGCACCAAGTACTGTGAATAAAATAACATGGGATGCTTTCTGCTTATAAGTTTTCAAGCCAAAACAGGACTATACTGCACTCCCTGATTTCACTGGGCAATAACAACAGTTGCATGTGCTGTTGCACTAAAGCTTCAAAGATATGAGTTCCACTACACGGAAGTTTCAGCTTATGTCACTCAAACATAACATGACTACAGCAAAAACAGACCAACAAGACTTATCAGTACAATTTTAGACTACTTTACATCTAGTGTAAACAGCTAAGTCACCTCTAAAGAAAATGCCTTTTCACTCTGGAGAATTCTTGCAAGAAAGAATTTTAATGATGACATCCCAGTGCTCTGTCACTATGATTATGAGAAGAGAAGAAAAGAAAGTTGAAAATTGGAAAGTTCCAGGAGGCAATTGGCTGGAAGAGTAAACTCCTTCAGATTTGGCTAAATTGCTGGAAAAACTTGGCTATAATCTTTGCTACCCTGGATCCACTGTATTCTCTGTCTATCACTCCAAGAAAACAACAAGCACATTTCTCAGCAAGTTCCAATGACATGGTTACTCTGTCCCAGGTTCTGCTGTGATCTCCGACTTGGAAGGAAATGCAGTTAGTTCTTAAACAAAAGGAGTTCTCTGCAGCAAATAATGGTCGTTTCTGTATAGTTTCTCCAGACCAGTCGGTCAAGTTATAGCACACAACAGTTCTCACAGACACATCTGTATTTATTTTCTGTTCTAGAAGGAAAATCACAGATATAACTTTCCATACAAAAAGGCTGAGCAAGGTTTTTATCAAACAGTTTTGGTGTTGTATTATTTTTCAACATTTGCATTTCCCTTCACTGCCGTCTCTCCCAACAAGACAATTCTCAAGTTGCATCATCAGACACAAGGTGGTACACTTCCTTCTTAGTGTCTCCTTCCATTTAGAACAGAAATGATGTCCACTTTTATTGATGCAGGCTGCTTATACTCTCACTTTCGATATCCCGTTATGTTACTAAACACCACCTGAGAAGACAGTATTTAAGTTCATCAATTCTACGTTCCCTTTTAAAAATCCTCCAGTATTAAATTCTACAGAACACACGACATGTGGTCATATCAGGAGATTTCTCATTAACAGCACAGGCTGGTGTCTCTCCATACCATGTACATTATTACATAACATGGCAAAATATCACAAGCTCTGCTGCTTTGCTATGCGTCTCAGGTGGATTTTATTGACATCCTAACTACTGCCTGCTTTTGTGAATGTCACTCATGCACCACCTGAAGCCTGAGGCATGCACAGCAGCATAGTAAAGTGCTGTCCTATTAACCTTAAACTGAAATAAATGCATTTATCTAATGCTCCAGTGACACTAAGCACTACAAATGATTTTTCCCTGATGTATTTTTTACATCATATACACACCACACTAAAAAGAATTTTATTTGTCCAATTTATTAGATTCAGAGGCAGACAGGACAGAATGCAACACAGTTGAGAAAGACTCCTTTTAAAAAATATTTTATTACTTATAATAATAATAAAAAATATTTGTTCTCCTCTCACGAGTATTTCAGAAAAATTACAATATGGTACACTCCTATTTAACTTAAGGTAATCATTTTAAATTACGCATGGAAACCTTTTACAGATGTAAGCACAGTGTCATTACAGATGTGAACAAGTGACACCAGCTGTTGCCCTTATCAAATTATCTTACTTGTAGTTTCAAAATATTCAATCAGTATTGCCACCAAAAAAAGGCATCAACCCATGAAAGCCACAGGTAAGGCTGCTTGTCACTCTAGTCAACCTCTCCATAAATTTAACACAGATTTTAAAAGGGAATTATTTGCCACAGAGTCAAACACACAGTAACAGTCAGCAGAAGTGCTGGGTTAACCTACAGTAAAGTGAATCCATTTTACTTAAGGACACAGATCAACAGAAAGGAGCATAACTGTCAACATCATCATCCTACAGTTGAGCTGACATTGTAAGCTTTCACCTTAGACTAAAGCATCATCTGCAGCTTCGCATCAAGGTGTTTTTGTTTCACCATTTCCAAAAGCATTCCTACTGCCGTAACAGCGTTAAGAAACGGAGCGGCCTTGAGGGTGTGTAATACACTACACATCAGGCCCTAAGATTTTGGGCTGTATCTCAGCTCTTCACATGGAAAAAAAATAACTTCATAATAGTGATGCAATTTCTGCAGAGCCCTTACAGCAGATGAGAACTGGTAGAGCTCACTTTTCTCATTCCCTGACAGAAACAATTTTAATAAATTACCAGAGAGAATGTCATCTCTTCAGGATATCTTCTTTTTTTCCTCTTGGTTTGCTATTGAGCTGTGATCTGAAGTTAAAAACTTTATCAAACAGCAGACAGGCAATCAGTGAAATATGAACAGAAATAATCTCTGGTTTCTCAAAAAATTTAGTGCAAGTGTATTATAAAGCACTTGTAAGGCTATGTCTGTGATTTCAAGGGCAGCAGCTGCTTTTTTAATATGCAAAAAAATGTAATTTGCAATCTTTTCTGAAATGCTTGATAAACCACAGTAGCAGGCTTTCAATTTTTCCCCTGCAAATTTATATTCCTATGGAAACCAAATTACCCTGCTACCAAGACACAGCGTTATCATTCGTACTACATGTAGTTTACCACTTAGACATGAAAAGCAACCTTAACTTACAAATCTCTCATCACTGAAACTCTGTTTGTGCATGTATAGAAATGCCTATGAACACAAACATCTACAGCACTAAGCTTTCATGCAGTCCCTCAGCCCAAGAAGCTCAGCCTCCATACAGTCTTACGGCAAAACACATATAATACAGCTCACTCAAAATATATCCAACCTGAGAAGCAGGCAAGTAATTGTTGCTTGGACTCTAGCCACGACAGTTTGTCAAAACTAAAGATCTCCAGCCTCCAAATATTTCACCTGTCCACAAAAAAAAAGTTAATCTGACTCACATCCACCTCTCCAGTAACACCTGACAAAGAAAAACGAGCAAGAAGATGGAGAATGATATGTTGAACTTTGAAGAAACTAACTGCAGATCTTTAATTAAAATATTTTTTACTGATATTTGTTTTCAGAGGTGTCAGCACAGGGTCATTAGGTGTTGATCTTGGATAAGCAACTTTGATGTTGTACAGCTGTCTGTTCTGGGTGATTAAATATACAGTATTCTAATACTTTATTATTTGCTGTGAATTTATAATGACTTAAAACGTTAAGTCATTCATCTTCACTACGATTTACCTTATTACTCTGACTGACTATACAAATAGCTCTAAAACTTTCACGTATTTACTTTCAAACAAATAATACAGAAATGTTTTGTATTTATGCCAAACATCTACTTATTCCCCAAACTACATTAGCTTAATGTCTAGGACACGGGATCTTGAGCAGTAATTAGTCTCAGGTCTGGTATCTTGCAACTCTGCAGCTCTTAACAGGAGCTCTGGGCAAGTGAAAGAAAGGATAAAGGCATCTTTCTCTCTGTTTTTCTTCCAGGAACTGCACATAATATTCAAGTCTTGAGGCTGACCTGATCACCCACAAGTAATGCAGCCATTCAGGCAGATAAAATTCTACCAGATCAAGATCAGAACAGGGATATCTGTGCTACTGGTTAGAAGGGCGATAGGTAATGTGAAACCACAATCCAAAGACATGATGCAGAGAACACAAGCAGAGCTGAATTGTGTACAGTACTAAAAAAATGGTTCAGGTGGATACTGGTATTCTCTTTACACATGAAGGATTCTGAGTAATAAAGTAAATACAATAAAACCCTGGTGCCACTTTCTGCTTCCTTCACACCTCTCCAGCTAGATTCCAAGCTTCAAACTAGATAGCCAGAAAGACAGAGGAACATATAGTGACCATGGGAACACTACCTTATCCAATCTTAACACCTTTTTAGATTTCTTAATTAGATACTTAAGTCAGAGCTATTCATCTAGTCACCTTACAGTCAGTAAGGCATGTATTTTTGGAACTGCATCTTTCCAGTGGCTATTTGTCAAATCTAAAAATAAAAGTCTGCAATGAAGTGGATGGGTTGAAGTCTAGGCGTGGTGACTCTTTCCCATTGACTGTGTAATGGAACAGCTGGTGACAAACTCAGACTAAAACTAAAATTCAGTCACCTGAAGTTGAACC
The DNA here is from genome assembly GCF_019238085.1 of Lagopus leucura. Lineage (NCBI taxonomy): Eukaryota > Metazoa > Chordata > Aves > Galliformes > Phasianidae > Lagopus > Lagopus leucura. The sequence goes on along the minus strand of NW_024962334.1, from coordinate 38,154,390 downwards.
AAACAGATCTCCTCTCAGTTACAAAATTCTTGCCTCGACAGTGTCACACAGGATAGGCTGCAGCTGTGGACATTCTACACTGGTCCAAAAGCTGGATTCATGCCCTCACATCCCACTCTCCCTTTATTACATCCTCTGAACACAAACAATCTCTCCTTCACTGCACAGTCCAATTCATTCTTCAGGCCATTTCACTCTTGGTACAGCACAAGGCAGGACTGCTGCTGAAAAACAGTGCATAATCAGATAACTTGATAACACTGGGAAAGGCAAAATAGGTTTTCTCAAGTCCATTTGATCTTGGAAACTCCAGAATCAGTTTTTCTTTCTTGATCTTTCAAGCCTTTTCTCAAAACTGTAAGTACACATTAAGCTTGGCTCAATATCTGAACTCTTTCTTCAGAAAACCCACTGACCTGTGAAACTTATTCTCAGACCAAATCCAGGGTATAAAGTGCTAAGTGACATTTTGACTTCATGATCTTTGTAGGTCCCTTTCAACTGAATTATTCTATTTGAAGTCTCATCATCAAACAAATTCGTCTCTGCTATTTCTCAGGCATGTCAGAGATGGAATATTTAAGACACCCTATATACTTCCTGACACATTTCTGAACAAAAGATATGGGAACTAATTCAAAATATACATAAAATTAAGTGCTTCGCAAATGTGGCCACAGATTGTTGTAGCCTGCTTCTAGTAATTCACATCTGCACTTATTTATGAGCAGCAGCTTATTCCAAATTATGGGAATGTTCCACGTACCAAGGCTACCAGAAAGATGCATGCAAATGTCAGATCCGTGTAATGTAACAGCTTCAGACTAACATTAAACGTTATTGTAGGGCAAAAAAAAAAAAATCAATATAACTCACTGAGTTTAATTCTTTTGAGTCATTTTTGGCCTCACGTAGCTCAAGAATTTCAAATGTTCATTATATACATCCACATAAGCACAACTTAGGTTGTGTTCATCCCCTCTGGTAGATACATAGAAATAACAACCGTCAATTGCTACATTGTCTTGTGTCAGTCTACAAGACAGTCTTCAGAGTTGCTACGACAAAAGAAAACAATAAAAAAACAACAATACAGTATGTTAAAGCAGGACAGATAATTCCTAACGCAGCATGCTAATCAGAATGATTTCATCAAGTCTTCTCCAACACAAACTACTGCGGCAAATCTACTGAGAGGGAAGAATACAAACATCATTAATGTGTACTCCTATCAGGAATGCACTTAGTCATGCCATAAATTAAATGTTTAAGCAATTACTAAGAAGATGTAAAATTTTCTCTTCTGATGGTCTGATTTGCCAATAAAAAATAAATACAGCAAGTATTTTCTACTCAGGACAGTAGTTCATCATTTCAAATTTTGTCAGAAGTTTTTCCACTGAAGCAGGCAAATTGACATCATGGAGAGGTTTAACTGGCAAGTGTGGTGCATAGAGAAAGCAGCTACCCCATAATGCTCTGACTTGAAAGGGAGGATGAGATGAAATAGTCAATAGTCAAATAGTTTCTTGCATTTAAAAACATTAAATGAACACGGAAAGATGTCAGTCTGCAAATGATAGAGCACAGCACGGTGGACAAGCACCAGCTATGAAGAATATCACAATTACCAGTCAATAAATTAGAAGATAAATGCATAATAATAATAAAGATAAATCGTAACTTCATCTTCAGAACAATGACCCCTGAGTATTACCATTTCAGCAACACATTGCAGGAACAATGCAACTTGTACAGACATATTCAAACCAATCCAAAGGTGGAGGCTCTTCAGCAGCATCACTGCTGTGAGATACCTCCCATGGCATGCTGAAGTCACTGAAGTTGCTAAAATTTCAAATGGTCCGAAAACCAAAAAGTGGTTCTTGCACGACAAATTCCCTGAGAACTGCAAGCCATGCAATAATAGCAGAGGAAGTTCCCAAGGTGCAGTTTTTGACAACCGAGGTATTCTGAAGAAACGCTATAGGCTCTCTCCATCCTTATATTCTCCCACAGGCTCCTGCGAGAAACAGGCCAGCCAGAACTTAGGTCTAGCCTACACTGCTCCTCCGTACATCAAAGTCCTGTTACACTGTAGTCTGATATCAGAAAAATAAACAGCTTAAATTGAAATAAATAGGTCCTTTGTCTTTGAGAGCTATTAAAACATTTGGATTACCTAAACCTAAAGCAGGGAATTAACTAGACGAGCGTGTGCTTCTTAAGCAAGGAGGAAAGCTGTAACAGCTGAGTAGTTTACCATTAACCAATTTTTCTCCACTGCTACAGTGTCATCTTTCCAGTATCAGATTTATTGCAGCACATGGACTTTCATCCTCAGAGAGCACCAACCAGACATGCATTTGACTTTTTGGTAGCTGATATTCTGGAAAGGAAAGGGAGGTACTGCATGCCTTGTGCATGCACCACTGGAACTAAAATACAGATGGATCACAAGTGAAACAAATTTTCAGTAAAGGGGTAATTATTCATTTGCTTTGACTGTGCTAACAACTCCTATTAACTTTCAGGTCACTGGATTGCAATGTTGTAGTTTCTCCAGACAGAAAAATGCTCATTTCCCTTCTAGCACTATGTACACATACACTGCACATTGGCTAAGGATTTGGACTAATGCAGGAGGAACTGATCTTTAACCTTCTTTCTCCTACCAGTGTATATCTAGACCAAAGACGTATCTTAAACAAAATAAAACAAACAATCAAACAGAAAAAGCAAAGAAGGAAAACACAGATTTCTGAATTTATATAACTCAAGTTGTCTTTTGAGTAGAGAGGAATGGGGACTTCAGGTTTTGAGGCTTATAGTTTGGGTTGTTTTCCTTTCCATGACTCTTTCAAAATTAAACGTAAAGGATTTTGTAGGCCCTTGCTAACTATGAGAAACAACCAAGATAGATTTCAGTTTTCAACTGGACTACTTTGCTTACCACAGTCACTATGCTTTGCAATGGCTAGCTGCTTCAGATATGTGGAACCACAGACAAACAGAGGGCAACATAAGCTAAAGATAAACACAAAAGTCAGAAATGGGAGAAGAAGAGACAGGCAAGGCAGTGAAAGGACAGGGGAAAAAAAAAAAAAAGAAAAAAAAAAGACAAGCTGCAACAGATAATAAAAGAGCATTTAAAATGCAAAAGTCTACTCAGAAACAGGCAGGGGAGACAACTAAAACAAGGGATGGCATAGCAACAGCTAATGGCCTGTCATCTAAGAGCTTTTGTTAACACTTTTGAGTGATATTTTTTAAACATGTTATTCAACACATAATTTGTAGCACATTTAAAAAGAAAGTAAGGTTTTGAAAAAAGCTTGGCAGTAAGAAGGGCCTGGATCCTGCATCCACCAAAGTGCCTCCACCAGGCTACATGCCGCACCAAAAGCACATCACTGCTCAGTGAGAGTCTGAGAAACTTCTAACTCTTCAGTAAATGCAGGTCAAAACTGCCACTGTTTTTTAGGCCCCCCAAGATCTTGGTGGAAATTTTCTGCGAACATTTTTCAAAATACCACAACAAGAGAAAAAAGAGCTTTCAGATGCACAGAAATATTCAAGATGTATTGTAATTTTTAAGTTGTGGCCATTGCCAGATAGGGCAAATCACAAATGGCAAAGTGCAAAACAAAAAAATTTCAAAATATGGTGACCAAATGTTCCCTTACTGCCTTACATTTCTTCAAAAATGTGGGAAGATAAAATATTGTCTTGTATTTTGCAGCTGGCCTTTGACCACACACAAAAAGCCAAGAGATGCCTTTCTCTGTCTCCCCTTCTCCTGCATCCTTGTGCACAAGAATGACTTGAGTAAGCAGAGCTTCACCTGCTGCCTGGGTCCAGCATGGATCTAATCCATATTTCATCCTCATCACCCCTCCAAAAAAAAAAAAAATTCCCTTCGGTGCAATAATGCTGCAAAATCTGACAGTTCCTGGCCTCCTTTTATATAAGAATTAATTTCACTTTGCTGTTTGTACTTTGTCCTAGCGACATGAAACATGCACAGGATTTGATTATATCATCTGCAGATAAGTGGGATGGTTCTGGAGTTCAGCCTAAAAACCTGCCACTTCTTGTATGTTCAAGAGCTCAGCAGAATATCTTCCCCAAGCATACATGTATGTAGGTGAAATCACAACTGAGTTCTTTCATTCTGTAACACTGAAACCATTACAATGAAAAAAAAATAATAGTCAGATATTAATGTTAAAAATAATAATTTCTAAAAGTACACAAAACATCTATTTAACAATGAATGAAACTCAAGTTTGATGTAAATGATATAAATGGGAACTGCTCCAAAGAAATGTATGGACTTGCACAACATCACACTATCTGTAACTTCAGCGGTTTCAGTCCAAATACCAGCAGATCAGTCACAGTAAAACACAGCCACCAGAACTGGCATTGACGTCACTGCTGCTGGCAGACGTGTGTGAGGATCTGTGGGCTGCCTGAACCTTAGCCTTTTCTCAACAAACGCTCAAGCACCTAACACATCAGTAGTTCCAGCAATAGCAGTGCTAGAAAGGTCTTCGTATTCCCCCTCTGTCCATCAGTATTCAACATGTCTTATGGCCTGAAGACAACTGGAAGTCTTCCAGGTATCAGTGAAGTCAGTCTGGTTTTATTTACCAGCTACTAGCTAAGATTTGCAAAGATACCAAACAAAAAAACTTTTTAAATTAATTTTTCTGCAATATGAACTCATCTAAAAAAAGGACGGTTCCAATCATTTTATTTGAAGATGCACAAAATTGAAGAAAATATAGAAAATAGTGGTGTTTCCATTCTAGACATATTTCTGCAACACAAATACTAGCAAGATGAATCTAGCTCAAAGGTTTAGGACTTTGAAAAATCATCTTTGTTTTTTGTTTTTCAACATTTCAAACTTGACGCTGTCTCCAACCTGTCTGACTTCAAAGCAGAAAATCATTTGTCCTCAGTACAAGCACGTACATACTGAAAACAGCTTTCCAACTTTTGTTTTTGTTGTGTTGGTTTTTTAAAAATTTTGATGGCCTTTTTTCTTCCTCCTCTATCTTATATTTCTTTGAGATATGTAGATGAAACCCTCCACAGCTGGACACCGAACTATATATAAATAAGGAGAAAACAACCTGTTTTTGAAGTCCTTTTAAGATCTAATCGCTTTTCACCAACACTGATAAGAGATGCTCCAAAAGATTTTGCCCTACAGAATACAGATAGAAATTCTGCAAGTTCACAGCCCCATATTTCATTCAAAACACCAGGAACATTGAAGAAAGATAAACAATTTTTGAGAGTCTCGTCTCTCAAAGATTTGCTATGTGCTGTGGTGCTTTGGCTTTGGGTACATTACACCATATTCAATGGCACCCATGCGTCAAGAGCAAGTGGCATTTCAGGTGTTGGCTTTTCTTCAGCATGATAGAGAAGACTGGCATTACGGTTGAGGGAAAAGGCTGAGACTCCTGGAATTTATGATACACATCCAACTTAGCCACAAGCTTTTTATTATGTGAATCTGCATAAACAATTTCCTGGGCTTCCTAACCTGGCTGTATTGACTTATTTAAAAATTTAAACTTTTTTAAAAATAAAAAAATTTAAAAGAATTATTGTTTCTTGCTGTGAGTAGGCCATATAGCACCTCAAGGTTCATACAGCAGTCTGTAAGAGATCCTGTCCACACTACAGCGATGCGAAGTAAAACGAAAATATCTGTACTTTGACAAAATCTTTGAAGTACTAACAAGAATGGCTCTTCCTATCTGTGTAAAGAAATTGAGTCCGAGGACTGAAAGCGTGTAAGGCAAGAGGAAAGCCTTGGGAGCATCTAAGATGGAGAAGGAATGACTATGAATGCTCCCACAGAAAAAAAAATAATGGATACTCCTTATAATTCAAAGCCATAATCTAGAAGGGAAAACAAATGAGGGCACGCCTAATCTGCATGCATTTACAACTATTATCTAAGTAGCAATGATATTCTAAAATACTTGAAAAATATAAACTGACACATAAGCTGCTGGGTGGCAGCCCTGCCTATGGCAGGGAGTTGGAATTGGATGGTCCCTTCCAACCTGAGACATTCTATAATATCACAAACCCATATATACATACAGTAGATGCTCCAGAAAGACTGTGTAGTTGAAGAACCAGGACACCATAGTGGTTAAGTCTCAAAATATCCTTCAAGTCAGCACAGATCTGAGAGGCTAGGGCAGTCAGAATATAAAGCTCCATTTTGTGGCAGGATAACAACAAGTCTAAAACCAGGAAATCTTTCAGACATGCCAAGTAAGAAACAATACCACAGCACCCTCGGACAACAGAAAACACAGCAGATGTCCCTGGACTGCTGAGACCAAGAGAAGTCTCATGCTCACAAGTGTCATCATCAACTTCACAGAAGAAAAAAGATGAGCTCTGCAAGGGACCAAAGTACAGATAAAAATTGCTTTTCTGTGTGAATACACCACTGGGTGAGTTTCCACTGGCTGTTTTGCTGACACTATGCAAACAGCTACATAAAATAACTGTATATGCAGCCCATGCTGACCTCCTGCTATTTTTGAAATGCAAGATAAGAACACAACAGAAATCTGTTCTGTAATTCCCTGAAAATCTAACAGGATGACTTTTTTTGTTCTGATCGTTCATGTTTACATTTTTGTTCCAAGTCTGGGACACTAGTGTTAGAAGAATCATGACTTTACTGACAGAGGGCATCCCTTAAAAACCACCACTTTCTTCACTTCTGATTCCAAGGTGGCCTTAATGATCTAGCAAAAAAAAGAAGAAAAGTTGTTCTCAAAACCACTGTAAGAAAGTTCAGTTGAAGAGCGGGTTTGTTGGTTGGTTTTTTTTCTGAGCAATTTTTTTTCCTGATTTTAAAATGTTGTATGAAAAATCTTCCTCCACGCTTTCCCTCCCAATTCACAACAAGAATTTCATATCCATCCTACAATAAATTAGTATGTATTCAACTGTCATACGGTAAAACACATACAATCAGGTGGACAATTGTTCCCTTCAAGCCATCACAGAAAGAGAGTACATTTAATATGCAACAGGATGAAAAAAAAAAAAAAAAAAAAGAAACAGGAGCTTGCAAAATATTTTTATTAAGCCCTCCCCCCCCCTCCCCCCCCTCCTTCTTTTATTTCAAGAAGATAATTTACCTTACTGGATTACTCATTGTATCTCCCACTTTCTCATTTCATCACTGTCACTCCCAAGTCTCAACTATCTTCTGTTCATACGGGAAGGAACTCAGCAATACAGGCACATGAAACAACAGACCACTGCACAGAGAACTGAATCTACACACACTTATCTCAAGCTTTCATTGATTCTAAGGAGTCAAAAACTTCACGTCATTTATTGGTAAAAACTGATCGAATTTAAATTAAAAGATAAACCTATATTACCATTACTATTTGATTTCTACTTAGGCCAAAGGAGGACCTTTAAGCATGATCTTGTCATGGAATATCTGTTCTGTAGTTTGCCTCTGCGACTCCTGCAAGCATTTGCATTCTCAACTTCACTGGTGAATTCTGAAGCTGCTGAATTGGTGAATTCACACAGCTGCTATCCTCCATCTAAGGGACTGTTCTGTTTTCAAGGAGATGATTAATCTAAAAGACTAAAAGATATTCTATATAAGATATAGATATTCTAAAAGATATTCATATATACACGTTATTTTGGAAAGTGGACAAATTATCACAGTATTGGAAAAATTCATTTCTCTCATGCTGTGGCATGTTGCCCTTCCATCAGGATTCTGCTGTTACTTGAACCTCAGTAAACAAAACCAAAACTGAAAAGGATTATGTGAAGAAACTCTTCAAAAGTCACTCCTTCTACAACGGATATGATTATTTCCCCTACTCCAAGTACAAGTAAGTCTGTCTAAGGAGCATCGCCAGTGATCACCCATCGTTACCCTGCTGTTTCAACCAAGTATGTATTTCATCATTCTTCCTCCTTCTCCACGTCCCATTCCACACAAGCATGCACCCTGGTACCTCCTTCTACAATGCTTTCCAACACCAACAGCCTCTGAATGTTGTTTCTGATCACATCTTCCTAGCCTAATAAAACATTTGGAGAATCTCTGAACACTGCCTAGGCCTTATGGGCTAGAAGATCAGCCAGAAGATTCCGTTCTGCATAGTGAAACGCAAACACACCATTTCACAAGTCTTCAAGCCTCAACTGAAAAGAGGTGGGAGGGGGGGGGAACAGAAAAATTTATCTAGTAAACAGGTACAGGTCAGTAGAAAATAAATTTCTGAGACTGAAAGGTGCCAAACAACAGTAGGTAACTGTATTTGGAACAAACTCAGAGTAGATGCTACACTAGCAGCTGTATCCTGCTCCAGGAAATTCCATCCTGCTGCTGCAGGCAATTACCTGTGGCTCTGCAAAAGGGCTCTAGAGCATAACCTCATAAAGGTCTGCTGCAAAAAAGAGATGCAAGAAGAGAAGTCCGTGATCTTGCCAGAAATTCAAGGTAAGGTGCAAATGAGAACAGAATGCAGAATAACAGAACAGAGAAAAGTCAAAGCAAGATTCTAAGCTGCTCTTGTTCTGTGCTAGATGAAGGAAGTCTAGAAACACAGGTGCTAACACAGCTCTAATGTGAGGGACTGCTGCTTGGTAACAATTTTTTTTTTTTACTTCCAATAGTCTGTGAATAAAATAATCCCACTAGTTCCTCTGGATTGCCGAAGGTCTGTTCTGCAATAAACTTACACTTTGTTCTATCCCGGTCAGAGATGCAGCAGATCTCTACGCAAAATGAAAGGGAAGATGAATGGGAAGAAAAGTAAGGGAACAAAAGAAGATAACCCAATAACCTTTTTTTTTTTGTTTGTTTTTAAAAAATAGAGTAGCCTGGGAGTTTTGCTTGTCTTAGGCTTAGGCCTCAGGGTGTTTAAGTTCTCCCTTACATTTTCAACCAATGCTTTAAAAAAAGTTGAAAGCAGATCAAGTAAGGCACGTTGCTGGCCAAACATCCAACCAGTTTGAGTCAACACTAGCTGCTTCTACAAAGTGCAGAAGGCATTTTCATTGATAGAACAGAGCTAAGAAAGCAAATGCAATTCAAAAGAACAGAAAAGTTTACTCTATGAACAAAGCCAAGAAAATTAAATCTTTAGTTCTACAATTGTAAAGGAAAATGTGACAGGAAGCAGTTCAGCAGTAGTTATTGCAACTTCTTCCTTAAGGAATTCAAGGAATACTCTTCCTTTCTTGCCATTCTTAGTAAATGGCTTCCTTTATCCAGACATACATTTCTAACACTTTTTGTGCATTTCTTTGAAATTCCCAATTCCTTGCAAATAGAGCATGAAGTACACTGTTTTAAATGTTAATTGTGCTTGCACAGTGTTTCAAATATATATATTTCTTTTTTAATCAAGCACAATCGTTTCTGCTGACACCTTGAGAGGTAAGTCTCCTATATCCTTACTTCAGTAAGGATTAAGATACATCCTTATATGGGATGTGGCTCCAGGCAGCCTTGTCTAGTGGTTGGCAACCCTGCACACAGCAGCGAGGTTGAAACTACACGATCATTGTCCTTTTCAACCCAGGCCACTCTATGATTCTACTAAATTGCTTCTCATTTTGTATTAGCTCCTTCTAAGTTTTGTTTAAACTTGGGAGATATTCTTTGGAATGCAGCTTCAAGATCATAACACCCTTTTCAGAACAAGCAAATAGATGTGTATTTAAACGTTTATGCCACTATCAACTAGAAAATACATTTTGCAAAATCAAAATTTTTGTTAACAGTTTGACGCTTCATTTTTAGCCTTTTAGTGAAGCAGACAGCTATTAGAATAGGTACGGCAGAGAGTGTAAATCTTCCAAATGCTTTTCCCTGGTTTCCCATAAGGAAATCGCTTCCTGTAAAATACAGCCATGAAAAATGCTGTGGGATAACAGCAAGAAAGGTTAAACTTTCATCATTAGTATAGAGAAGCCACTGCTTTGGAAGTGAAATGCTTAAATAGCATCGCACAAGACCTCTAACTATGCCTGTTTTCGAAGTACAAACCCTGCTGTTTAAAACCTCATTTCTTCTACTGCACTTTTCAAATTCTTCCTCTACTACAATCAGTACTGCACAATTAAACAGTAATCCCCTGCTAATTTTAATTTGCACCAAATGAACTGATATTCTTCCATAATTCTGAGATACTGCAGCACTGGCTAGAGAATAGGCTGTTGTTTTTAATCTACAGTAATCAGCAGCATGAGTGACTCTGCCAGGAGAGTGGCAAATAGTTCTATTTTTAAACCATAAAAACATATGTTGTGGCAGTATTGCTACACAGGGAGATGTCAGTAAAATCAGTTAAGAATATCTGGATTGCTGTCTTCCTATCTTTAGCACTTTGACCAATTTCCATCTTTTTCCAAGACCAAAACATCTTAAAACATTTAGGTGTTGGAGAAAGATGGTCTCTACTCCTTGGGGTTTTTTTTATGGGACTAGCATTAGATCTTGGAGTCAGTTCAAGAAGATTTTTCAATTTAAATGGCAAAATCCTCTTGTTAGGCCAACTCTTTTTCATCTTGCTTGAATTCCCACAGGTCTATTAGCTCCAAGGAACAACAGTACATGAAGTTAAAACAAACAAACAGCAGGGGGAGGGCATTCTGTTTTGATTTTCACATGAATCATGCAAAGACAACTCAAGAGGAAAATTAATACAAATGTCTGCAACGTATAGAAACAGCAGAGGGAACACAGCCAGTAGGGAGCAAACTGCAGCAAATGAAGGGGAAAGAATAAAGTCTTGTACCTCTCATCAAGCATTTCACTATTAACTCATTTTTAACATCATTCTAGTAAGGACAAGCTGCAATGACTTAAAAGGCAAATGACAAAACACTGCCCTTTCCCTTGCTGCAATTAAAAGCTTTGCTCCTGGCCACTCTCCACTGGGTAGAACAGCAGTGCAAAGCTGAAATGACTGCTCAGGACAGGGCGCTGGACTACCAACTGACTGACTCATCCTCCTGGCGCTGCCAAGTAACCCCATTACATGGCTCACTATATTTAAAGCCTGTCATGGCTCTTCTTAGTGCCAGGAAAATCTTTCAGCACCTATTCCTGCTTCTAAGAAAATGCTGCACTGAAATCTAGAATGCAAGTACGAAGAAATAAATTCCTTCAACACACAGGCTGAAACGTTAAAGATCATACAGATAAACATTATCTCATTATTCTCCCTGCAATTCTTCTCTCCAGAAGGAGCTAAACTTTAGCAACCTGACAAAAATATTTCAAATTACAGCTCATTATTTCCTTTTGTTATTACTAAAATATTTTAAGGCTATATATACCAGTAATAAATTTTATGAAAAAGTTTAATACCTGAAGTTATTTTCCATAGAGAAAACTGATTTTTTTTTGGTACTCTGTAATACCATAAATAAATGTTATTAATCAGACCCTGCCAAACCATACACATTTGTCAAAAAAGGGCAACAGAATATGAAGTTCTGTTCTAAAGTAAAGCATACTGTTGAAAGACTGTTGTTTTAAGGAAAATTAATAATGCGTCAAAGTCTAAAAGTAAATTAAATGGAGACAACCTGGATTTGTTTTCATTCAGAAGCAGAAACACACAAGTAACATCTAAGATTTATCCCACTGTATTCTTGGTTCATACACAGAGTAAACACGTACCAGTATGCTGCACCAATACCAATAGGACTGGCCAGAAAGTTTTTGTCATTTTACAGAGCCTATGGGGTCATTTCACAATTCCATTTAATATCTCCTATTTTCACATAGCTTCAAAATCAATTTTATTTCCTAATGCACATCATAATAATTACATTGACATATTTTCTATTTGAACTAAATAAATACAGCACAGTTCAGGCAGATGGAATACTCTGAAGCTAATAACATTTACAGATACGAATGCTATGCTAGAAATGTAAGCGTCATGCTTCAGGACATAAATTCAAGAGTGTTCCCCTTGACTTATCAGACACTCTAGAGAGAAGAACATTCATCCACTTTGCTCTGAACCCTGAAGTACACAAGAGGATGCTGCAGAAGGGTTCCTGAGCTGACAGCTAACTGACATATCACAGTGCATTCTTTTCTTAAATGCTCCAACAATAGGCTAATAAAAGCTGGAAAGGTCTTCACTTAGAGGCCTGCATTACTGCAGTCGAGACATCTGTTTCACAATACGAATGCTTTCAAGAAGGAAGAATACATTGCAATGCATAACATCCATTCTACTGGTTTTGTTACTAAGAACAGGGTCAGCACTAGGGGGATAACCAAAATTTCTGGACACTCCTCTGAATTCTGCCTTTCTTTCCTTCCTATCTCTACCTACATCCTACCATAGAAACATAGAATCATCAAGGTTGGAAAAGACCTCCAAGATGATCCAGTCCAACTGTCCACAAATGACCAGTATTTCCCACTAAAACATCTCCCTCAGTACAACATCTAAATGTTTCTTGAACCCCCAGATTCAGTGACTACACCACCTCTCTGGGCAGCCCACCCACTATGGAAATTATTGTTTTCTCTATTGGAAATAATAAGAAAAGAAACCAAGAAACATTCTCACCAGAACAGAGAAGTCCAACTGAACCAAACCCTGTCATTCTACAACTACAGAATGGAAGCTCTTCTTTTTGTCAGTTATGGCACAAATCAGGAAAGGGATTCTGAAATAAGAAACTGTTAATACACAGTTCACAGTTAACAAGCAGTTTTCAAGAATTCAGGTGTTACTTGCATGCCAGAGATAAACTACCTTCATAAATCCTCATAAACTACCTCTGTGACAGTCTCTTCAAGCAGTCTTTCTATGCATATTCTGCCTTAATGGTATCAGCCACATGGGGGTATTGGTACACAACCTGTAAGGGATATAAATCTGGTCATTTTCATTTATCTGGTCTTTGTTAGCTTTCTGAATTCATGAACCCTTTGAAGATAAATTTCTGAAAGCAGCTTGTCAGCACTGCCCTGTATATCACATGAGGTGGACACAACATTGAAGATGCGTACCTTATTTTCAGACAAACGTGCTAGTCACTGAAGCTAGTGTCACAAATAAGTAAAATGTTGAAGCTAACTTGTTTAAATTGCCAAATAAACACATGCACACATACATTCCTCTTAAGATCTTAGAGGTTTTTACTAAAAATATTACTTAAACAATGAGAAGTAAAATCTTTCATAAAAGGTTCTGACTCGAACTAACAAGCACAACTCAATTCAAGTAAAAATTGTTTATAAGATCCCCTGTCAGTGCTCTCCAGCCTGAGCAGTCCCAGGTCAGCCCTTCCTCATAATTATTTTCGTATGTGCCCAGGCACTCATAAATCTTCACAAACATATTTGAGCTTTTGGTTTGGCTCCTATCTATTGACACACCAGAACTGAAGAGAAAAGCAAAGTTAACCTTGCTCATCAGCTGCTCCCTATTGATTATTTCCTCCCCAGCAGCACATACGTTCATTTTTCATTTGAGGATCCTGCAAGGTAGTAGCTGAGTAGAGGACTGCAATTACTCATTTCAATATTGCTCCAGAATTGTTATAGCTAAACAGAATCAGACTTAGGGATCTACTTCTGTATATTCCCAGTGGAGTGAGTCACATATGTTCCCATCTCTACCTCCTGTTTCTTCCCTCAATCCCTCTTGCTCCACCTTTTGTGGAAGCTCCCGTCTCCCTGCCTGTCTGCAGAGCAAGACACACATAAAGGCTCCCCTCTGATGGGAGCAAAACAAGGTGTAGACTGTGAGAAAACAGTTTTACATGATGGCTGAAAGTACTTCCTCCACCTCCAAAGAGAGCTTCTTTGCTGTTAGGCATAAACTTTACAGAGGCAATCTTAGGTGCATTCCACATGTCCAACATGTCTCAAGGTCTGACAAGAAGAGTGGCAGAGTAATCAAGAGCTGCAACCCTCAACTATCAGCAGCAGCACTGCTAAGAACATGAATTGCTAGACAGTGCTAAATACCCAAAAAAAATGAGTTCTCATTAAGTTTCTGAAAATCTATGAGAAACACCTGAATCCAGGAGCACTCTGCATAACTTATGTTGGAGCAAGATTTGGATAGCAAGAGCAAGGCCTGAGCCTATATAGCAAACAACAAATGAGAAAAAAATGCTGAGAAGCTATCCATTATGTGAAAACCAGCACAGACTAAGGCAGGAAAAAGCCTGGTTATGGAATTCATATAACAGGAGGCAAAGAGCAAGAACAAGATAAATCAAGTCTGAAAGGCAGCTTTAACGCCTGACGTTTCCTATATTTCAAGTTTTCAATTTCTAAATGTTTATATTTTTTGAATGCACCACTTATAACAATTCATACAGAGAATGCTCAATGCCCATCTGTTTCATAACACGTTCAAGAAATGTGATGTGCTGTTTGGTTCATAGAAAAAAAAAATGAACAACAGAAACTATACATCACAGTTGACCACTACTTACTTTCTAAACGTGGTCCCTTTTTTGGATTTCCTGCTAAGCAAATTTTCCTATTTCCATTGCACACACAGCCCTGAAAAAAAGTCTGTATAGTTGATTTCATGCTGGATTATCTATTTATTGTATTCAAAATGAAAGAACTAGAAATATATGCATTTTCTTCCTATTGGGTGCAATAAGATATTTAAGAACAAATATTTTGTGCTTTGTATTTCTGAGACAGGACATCAACTCTGGGTTTTAAGCAACAGAAGCTATGTGGCTGTCAGCTTCCCAGGCACGCAGTAAATGACACAATTCTCCAAAATACTTGAACTACTCGTCTCTAACTGATAAAACATCCTATGCCATTAAGTAACTACACAGATCCTTATTCTGAATAAACACCAAGTAAATCAAGTCTCAACTCCAACTGAGATACCCAAACGTTTCCCTAGTGTCATCCTGCCTACAACGAACAACAGAACCCATGAAGTTGTCAGAACAGTTCAGCGCTGTATATGCAAACCCATTAACATGTGCTCTCTTTCTACAACTGTGTGTTTACCAGATAAATCAAGTAGCTAAGCTGTTGGTCCCATCTCCAGTTCTCCCTTATATAAGGAGCAGCACTGTGAGTTTTGTTCCAGTAAAAACCACGCTTGCTTATGCAGAACATTGTAGGCAGCTGCAAGATTGCTTTACTTCATCTACAGGAGCCTTTTGACTATGCTGAGGACACATCCACTCAGAGCACAGCAGAGCCAGCAATGCTGTTAGTCTTATACCACAGACAATGACAACAGAGGAAAATTATAATAGCAAAATGCAGGTAATATTAAGTGCTTAGAAATAAGTGCCAGAATTAGGCATTTGTCTCTGACACAATATTTAGTTATTTTTTAGTTCTAGTAAGTGCTACATCATACATGTAGAGCTGCTCTTGAAGACACCAATCTTCAATTAGTTGTTAACTAGCAGGTATTTAATAGAAGAAATTAGACAAAAAAAAATCTAATTCAGTGGAAACGTAACCATTTGCATGAGGGCCATTGCTCATACAGATTCTGATCCATGCTGGCAACAAAGCAGGTACAGGCACACACAGAGTCCCTGGATTTGGGCAACACAAACAGGCAGTGGTACAAACTACCTGCAGCGTTTTCTTTCTCTCTGTGCCGCTCAGCCTGTCTTTTCATCAAAATTCAGTGAAGCTCTGTCCTCTTGGCAAACCACTACTTGACACAGAGAGTATGCTACCTACCCTAAATACCTAAGTAGTACTCATAAAAAATAATAATAACATGGTATTTTATATAGGCAATACATTCCCTATGGGATGTTTTACTGTTTCATACATGTTCTTCACATATTTTAATTTTTATATAATTTCTGCATATGCAGATCATTCATTAACATTTTTACTATACAAACCAGGTTCCAGGAAAGACAGACAAAAAGTTGGAAAAGAGATGGACAGAAGGACAAAAAAAGGGCAAGAGAAACAATAGGATATATTTTGGTAAAGAAAAAAAAAGACTAAGTGTGAGACTACACAGACTTTTACTAGCTAGTTTGGAAATATCATATATAATCTTTTATAAATTGACAAATACAGAAGTGACAACTTGCTCATTTTTGTTATCTGCAAACAGAGCTTACTAGACAATTTAGGACATTATCTTCTGGGCTTGTACATAAATATGAATGTGTAATACTATTTTTGGTTAACTTCCTAAGGAAATCAGGCATATGTAACTGTGTTATTACTCAGTTCTCTATCCTGACACCTTTACGGCCCACAGCCAACTTCAACCAATTTTAATAAAAAGCTGTGCTATCCATCTGCACTCTCTGTGAAAGCTGGTAGGCAGATGTGGGATAGGCAACACATCAAGGACCTCGTCAAAGGAAAGAACCGCCTGCTCCGAGGGGAGGTAGTGCCCAGCGCACTGTCATTTCCAGTCCAGAGGCAGCACTTGTGGCTTTTTGTCCAATCCAAGAGACTGGGAGACAGACAGGGCACAGCAGGGCAAGGAACAAGGAACAAGCATCTATTAAGTTAAAAAGAAAAAGAGAGAACTCATTAGACTTGCTGGTCTTGGAACATCATACATACATCTGCATGTAGCGCACTACGTTGTGTCTTGGCAGGAAGATTAATTCAGTTGTTTAATGGAACTAACCCATCTCTGATTAAAATGATCCTAAGTGCTCCTCACAACCTTTAACATATGTCCCTTGGCACTAACATCTTTATGATGAGGGCTAAATTATATTCAGATTGAATTAAAAAAAAAAAAAATGAGGGAAACTGCATTAGGCCGTTTAGTACAACTGTTCATTCTGAACAGCAATTACATGTTTGTTCTCAGATCCTGTAGGACATGAAGGTGATCTATCTTAAGAAAATCTCCAGACGCAATGAGAAACAAAGACAGAGGAGAACTTAACTAATAGCATCTGGCTTTCCTCTTTGTCAGTGACATTCCTCATTGCTGGTAACCACCATAAATTACATTTGTTATCCTCAAACGTGAATTCATATCACTAAATTACTTAAAGATTCCTGGCAGGAAAACTCAGCCACATGTACAGCCAAATATAGTCTTTTATAGTTGAGAAGAGGCAGTGGGGATCCTTTTTAGAATGCAACTAATTTCAAACTTGCTTATATAGTTCCTAGCAGCTTGCACATAAACTCCACATATTTGCTTTTTAATAGTGTATCAATATAAAATACAAATTTACTGGATGATTATTTAAAAAAAATAATTAAAAAAAAAAAAAAAGAAAAAGTCAAAGGCAACAAAGAGAGAAACTCTGGAAAAGCACACTGCTTCCTCAGAATTTGGATGGACTTTCCTTTTGCTTGAATTTTTGTTATTTGCATTTAGTTAACAGCTAACAGGCCATCAAAATAAAGTGCTGATTACTAATGTGTATAAGAAGTGCACTAGCTTGTAATAAACATGGAAAAGGAACGAGATTTCATCATTACAAATGACTACCATACTTTCACACAACTACAGTGTGGAGAAGACACCTCACAGGTGAGACTTCCACTCAGTAACTCACATCAGTTCCCCCACATTTCATTAGTTCCAAAGATAGACTCAGTCCTATTTGTTTCTTCAGCAGCTGGGTAGGCAGCATTAGGTACAGCTCAAAAAAAGTACAGGATATATTTTCTGACAAAAACAATAGTGTGGGACAAACCTCAACCACAGTGAGGCCACAAAAACGTTCTCCCTCCTATTCTCAATTGTAGTCAGTCTCAAAATGGAGGGCATTCAGAATATGCAATGGTCCACAAATTCAGGTAAAAGCTAAAAGATTTGGGGACAGAATGTGCACACCTACTCCTATGAACCTGTTCCACTTGGTGCTAGTTTTCCCTCACTAATCAGATGCTCTTTTCTTCTACAACAAACTCTAACATTACGGTAACGTGTAACATTAACATTCATTCTTTCTTCGTTGAATAGCAGCTTCCTTCCCTGTAGTCAAGGAGCTCAATTTTTTCTCTACCAGGCATGTTTTTTAAAATTTATGTTGTTTCTCCTTCTTTTTTTGCATTCAGTTGTCTTGTCCAAGGGTTTTGATTTTACGTTTACTGTTTTCTCTCTTCTCTTCAGCAGAAAAGACTACTTCTATCCACACCTCAAACTTCAACATTCAGCACTCATTAGTTATTTCTTCACCAGATTCCCGTCATTCCTATGCCTTCTTTACCCTCTTCATTCAGAAACAGCTGTAAGCGCTGAGCAAACAGAAGGCAGCTTCATCAGTGGCTGCCCACTTGGCAGCAGCTGAGTTACCTCTATATATCTTCATTATTCCAGCACCAAAATCCAAGTCTGAAATCAACTGGTAGGGCTCTCTGAGAGGCTTCAGCGCTGAGAAGAACAGCGGCAATGGCCACTGCACACAAGAGGTGAAGTGGCAATACCTGAAGGGGCCAGGCAGCTTCAGAAAAGGCATACTGCTACAGGAGCTGTGAACCACAGTGATTGACTCTGAAAGAGAGGGGAGGCTTCGTAGCTTTGGAGAGACACATCGATGCCTGGAATGGTACAAACTGCTGAGTGGTTGCAAGCTGCAACCACCCCAAGAACTCATGGCTGCTTTCATAAGGAAAGGCCACATTATTTTCACGTTTTCAGTGTAAGAAATGAAGTTGCAAAAAGTAGAGGATTGCTATGTAGGGAAAGTATGTTAAAGCATAAAGGACCTTAAAGAAGAATCAGCGGCCTAGAAAAACAGAACATCAAAGGGGCTTCCACGAGAACAGTGAAAACACACTATAATACTAAACTGCACTTACATATCATTAATTTCTCCCCTCTTCTCCCCCCCCCCCCCAAAAAAAAAAAACCACAAAAAAAACCAACCCCTCACCTTGCTAGGCTCACACTCAATCTATCTTGCTAAATAATGCCTAAATTACGGTCGAATCACCACAGCCTCCCTGCATAGTTGATAGAAAAAAGAAGAACCCAGCCCCTACTGCTATCCCGAATGTAACAGTGACACAAAGCCAAATGGCTCCATTTGAAGGATTATTAAACCACAAGCAAACAATGTACACAAGCAAAACCTCAAAATAACAAAAATAACAACAACCAAAAAAAAAAAACACCACCAAAAACAAAAACCACAAAGCAAACCTTACCATATAAACCACTACATTCTATTGGTGTATTCATAGAATGGCAAAAATATTGTGAATACATCTTAAAAACCACGTTCATAAGTTAAATAGCGTGGGGCTGAGAACAGGATTTGCTCACCAACCTTCTTAAGCATATTGCTGTCTTACATCCATTGTCTGCAGCTTCTCCAATCCCTCCCGTCACTGCCTTTCAGATTCATCCCAGACAGCTGGCAGCATCTCCAAGTTTCCTCCCAGCAGTCGTTGCCACTTCCCAGACTCTGATTTCCCTAGCAAACTCCACTGCCTTCCCACACCTACTATATGTCCTCTGCAAGACAGGAGAATGCATGCACCAAATCCAAGTGTGCATCAGATGCTTTGAGCTGCAACTCAAATAAAAGTGAATGAGTGTATTCAAACTACAAACATCTCAAAGACAGTGACACAGTGACGTTTCAAGTACCAAATCTGACTGTATTTTGTATAACATTTGATGCAATAAAATGTATACATGCTTCATTTATGTTGGCTGCTCTGAAAGGAATGCCTCCTATTTATTTCCATGGAAACTAAAACAGATACAAAGAACACAACAGTATTTATTTATTTAGTAGGATTTTATGTAACAATACATATGTAATACAATGATAGAGTATCCTGAGTTGGAAGGGATCCATAAGGATCACCGAGTCCAAGAATTTCATGGTGTGACGGCTGTGCACAGCTGTCCAAAACGTTGCTTGTATTTCACACCACTACTGAAATGCACCACCTACCACCTCACTTTGCTGACATCCACTGTTTGGTCTCCACAACGTTCAGCAAGCATCGATTAACATCAATAGGGGCCATTTTTTTCTGCATAGTTTTCAGTTCCACACCTTCACCTCATATGCACTTCCATGTCAGATGCCATTGCATCAGACTGCCCCTCAGCTGCCATCTGTCACATAGCAACAAAATGTAATGGCATGTTGGTGGAAAGGTTCAATCTCTACTGCCATACCATCAACATGCACCTCTGATGTTGTGGTTCAACATAATAAAATAGGAGGCATTACTTTCAGAGCAGCAGTAGTAATTCACATTTTGCAAGAAATGCAGACAAGCCTCAAAAATACTATAAAATGATAAGAAAGATTTTATTACTGGTTTCTTCTCTTGGTGAGACCTTCACACAAACCGTCCCAGAACACTTCTGTTAGTTTTTCCCCTCCTCCTATGCGTCTGAGCCTAGAGATGTGAGCCACTATACACCATCCACACACTGCCCACTCACACCAAGACCTAAATGCACTAGAAACCAGCACTAAAAATCTCAGGGGAAAGTGACAAAAGAGGCAGATCAGAGAGGTAGTAAGGGAGGGAGAAGAAAATACATAAGAGAGCAGGCAGATGCAGGTTTTTGTCTCCCTTGGCATCATTCAAGTTACAAGTGATGTAAACAGCAAAGCACTAGATCTTAATTTTCCTGTCCAAAGCCTTTGTCAGTTTTTCTACTCACTGCCATTTGTTCTCTTAGAGCTCTCTCAATTTTCTTAGATCTAAAATGAAGTATTTCTCAGTATTCTATATTCCAGATACAAGTATAAAACACCAGGCTAAATTAACGGTGTTTATGCTCCCCCAAACGAGCAGAACTAAATGGTTCTCTGAGTGATAGCTATTTCTGCAGAATACCTATCCACTCTTCTGAGGCATCTATCACTGCAGGATTTGCTTTTGATGAATAAGTTTTGTTCTATTTCAGTCTCCAAAGACTTTTTCTCTAGCCCTGGGTACACACTGAACAGAAGGCAAAAAAGAAATTAAATTGCCACAGAAATACAGGCGTAGGAAAATCCTGCAGGTCCCACATTATGCTGCTGATTTCTTCTCTGCTTTATGCACAAATTAGTGGTACAAACAAGGCGGAATCACAGGCAGGCAGCAAACAGCCTGCAAACCCATCAGGGGCACATTTAAAAGGCATGCACTCAACAACTAATTGCTCTGGGAAAGAAAACAGTGCAGAGCTACATCTACAAGGATTCTGTTGTAACTGCGGGGCAGGTAGAACTCAGGCTGGAATTACAGCAGGCCTAAGTTCATAATAATGCTCTACAAACTCTCTCTCATTCTGTACTGCAAAGCATATGCAAAATTAAAATTTATGCTCGGGCAGAATATTTGTGGGGTATATTGTAAGACCAAAATCTTCAGTAAAGAAAACAAATTAGGAAACACAAGTCATGGGGATAGGTATTTTGTCATCACTTCTGCATGCCAACACATCCACACTCAGCACAAGAGGGAAATGAGCATCACACGTGCTGCCCCTGAGCTCACAAGTTGTTATGTGTGCTAAGGAAAAAAATGTACTTGCAGAAGCTTGTAAAACATCGCTATAAAGGCAGAAGAACAAAGACTTCAATGAGGTTTAAAGCTCTGCTGGGAACAGACTTTAGTATCCCTAGTGAAATCACCACTGCCGTATTTGAATACATTGTTCCAATTTTAGTGTTTGCTTATACTGCACTGACTCCTGTAAGTGACTAAAGAAAGTCACAATACCTTCATTACAAACAGGAACATACCTTTCTAATACTTGTTATTAAACTTGTAGTTAAGCTTTTATTAGATCTATGTTGATGCTACATAATTCTGTTACTGATTTAAAAAAAAAAAAAAAAAAAGGTCTTATAGCCTGAAATGTTTGCTTATAAATCTTGACCCTATGCCAATATAGTGATGTCTATAAGAGCTGGGAAAAAAAAACACCTTAAATGCTATTAAAAGAGGTAAGCTTTAGATCAGAAAGAATTTCTGTTGTAAAACATTTTTGCACTGTGAATCTCTCATGCAGCAGGGCAAGGGATGGGGAATTTTGCACTACCCTGTGTAATACAAGCATATAAAGCCTAACTGGCTTCAAACTAGTAAGACTAGACGATATGTACGAGCACATTAATGTCCACTGCATTTTTTGCACTAAACAGAGTAAAACAAAATCAAAAGAAGTTTAATTCTGACTTCTCTTACTGAGAAGCTGCAAGGATCACAAAGTAGCCATGACCTCCGCCCACCATCTCAAGCCAGTTCTTCATGGGAGTTGGACTCGATGGTCTTTGAGTCTCTTCCAACTCAAGACATTCTAAAATTCTTTGACTGAATGTTCATATCTCAGAAGGCTTAACTGTCATCCTTGTTTTCGGGTCACCAGCAGCAGCAGAGAGTGAATGACAGCTGTCCCACTGGTACATCCCACTGCACAAACATGGAAGCCATCTCTGGGCCAGTGGGAAAAACTGGGAGCAAGACTGAAGCGACCCCAAAATCGTGACAAATAGCTGACAGTTCCAGATCCTGCTACTATTTTCTGCTGAAGATGCATTTAATTCCTTTTTAAGGGACTTGCAGAAGCTCAGTATCAGCTTTTCTTTTACATTCTTCCTCCTATCTACAAAAGGCTACATAAAGAGTTATTCCCACTGATTTGGAGATTTCAGATAACTTCCTTTGAAAGGCATACAAACAACACTGCAGTGTGTCAGTACACTGCACACTGGGGGTCAGATGGTGCCTCCCCAAACAGGTCTTCTCTGCTAGGCTTTACCTGAGTGGTTGCATTGGTGGAAAACTGCAACACAAGGAAACACCAGCTGAGGCCCTTAGGGCAGTGAGACACTGGAACAGGTTTGCCCAGAGGTGCAGTAGATGCCCCATCCTTGGAGATATTCAAGGTCATGCTGGACCAGGCTCTGAGCACCTGATGGAGGTGTGGATATCCCTGGTCACTGCAGGGGAGTGCGACTAGTTGACCTTTAAGAGTGCCTTCCAACTCACATGATCCTATCATTGTATGAACCAAGGACAGCACAGAAGCTCAAGGCTCTGTCAACCTGGATCCACACCCACGTGTATCCACAACACACGCTGGCCATGAAATGAAGGAAACCTCAAGTGTTTAACATCTTATTGGCAGATAAATAAACAGGTTATCACTGCCAAAGGAGGGAAAGGTAATGTCCCCCTGCTTCTCCCTGTCCCAGTGAATGTTGTTTCACTTGTTCCCTTTAACAGCACTTGTTGCAGCAGACCCTTCAATAAGCCACTCTTATTCTGTTTCTGGAGTGAATTAAAAAACACGCAAAAGTTATTAAGTACACTTAAAGAAGAGTAAAAATGTCAGTAGTCTAAGAAAATGAAAATACAATGCTGTAAGCTAGGATCTGCTGCTGCAATAAGCTGTGCTACTGCTGTAGTTTGCCTTCAACACTGCCCTATGACATTAATAAATTGATCCAAAAGGTTACCTGGTTCTGAAAGGATTTTTGCCTGGCTCCGAATGCTACTCTGCAGCACCAAATACCTTTTACCTTCCAGATCAGCAATTTGCCATGTTTTGTTGTTGTTGTTGCTGTTTTATATTTAACCATAAGTACCTTTGAAGTTTTGCAGCTCTCTGCTACCTGCAGGCAACATGGCCCATTCTATAGGATGCCACAGCAAACAAGATCTCCACCACAGACACACCAAGTAGTTTTCCTTTACTTAAATGACCCAGAATAAGAAGAAAAGCATCTGTGAATAAATAAGACAGATGAAATACATACAGATAAAAATACATACATACATACAGACAAACTTGATAGGTTTTTAAAGCAAAATATTGAGCCTTGTGCCACTGAAATTATAAAAAGGAACAAAACAAGCTCAACACCATAACCTGCAATTTCAGATCTTTTGCAAGTAGAAGAGCTACCAATAGCAAGAAATCTAACAAATTTATCCATGGATACATGGTGCCTATTTTAATCTTCATAAAGAATTAACGATTCTCCGCTCAAGGAAAAAGATGTAGATGAAAATATCAGGGGAACTGGCAGGAGAGATCACAGCCTGACAAAGATAGAGCAGCATTACAAAAACCAGGGAGCAAATGGTAGCAGTGAAATTTCTGAAGAAAAACAGGGCAAGGCAGCACAGACAGTGTTGTTGACCTGCACAGTACAGTTCACTTGAAGGCCTTCTTTACCAAAACCTGAAGAAGGAACAACATGTTTAATTTCCAGATAGGCCATTTCAGCAGGGGAGCACAGGAACTGTTTTCTATTAACATTCTAATAACGGAAAAACGCTCAAGGGAAGAAAACTCACAGTGGAGCAGAAAGCAAAGATTTCAAAAGGTATTTGTGGCAACATGACGCCGAGCAGCAGCACCCACACGGCTCTCTCCAGATGGCTCTGCTGAGCTCCACTCTACGGGGCAGGGACTTTCAGATGGGAACTGGCACCAAAAGGGAACCTAGATGTTTTGTCTCATTCTGTCAGCAGAATCAGCTGTCAGATCGTGCAGCTCCTTCCTGAAGCAGGTGACCTCCTGCAGCAGAGCCCAAGCACAGCCTCTCCAGATTGCATCTCCTCAGATAAATACATGCTGCTCCTATAAGGAACCCACATGGAAAGAGACACCTATCTATCACCTATAGTGCTTACAGCCTCAAAGCAGAGGCTTCTCAAGTATATCACCACCACTTCATTTTTCAAAAACCTCAGAAGATATTGGCACAAATAACAAAACACACCCAAAACAGATGAGCAGGTGTTTGTTTCTGCCAATTACAAAGAGAACCTATAAAAAGGGCACTGATTGCACTCAACATTTTTCAAGTGTTTATAGGATGTAGTTCTGGGAAGCCCACAACAGGCACACCTCTTTTTGCAGAGACAAGCTGGAGACAAAAAAAGAACCCACAACACATACCATTACTGGAGAATGCATGCCACCCCTACCCCAGTGCAGCTGATGGAATAAAGCAGCTCTCACCAGCAGCTCACACCAACTCAGTGCAGTACATACACACTGATTCCAAGAGATGCACGACACACGACTGCTCAGCCCACTTCTTTGTTCGTTAACACCATTTCCTTGGCAAACAAAGGACAGAAGTAAACGAGGCCCCATAGTTTCTCTTGTTTCCATGTACTTCAGTCAGCAAGGTTTCACTTATACTTTAATTAAAACCTAGAGAAGAACACTTCACACAAAGTATGATGCAGGTTCACCAGCCTGTTAAGCATGGGACACTCCAGGGCCATTTCACCCCTTTAAAGCATTCAGAATCTCACTGTAAGCGTTGCTGCCCTGCTACCACCAGTGTACTGCAGCTGGCAGAACCGAGTGTCTACTCAGGCCTTTAATTAATATACAAAGAACTTATTTAGGGATGTCAATTACAAGTCCCATATACTCTGCAGAGAACAGCAGTTCACAGTGATTTAGTCAGGGAGAAACTGATGATGAAAATTGTTAGAAATTGAACATAAATACAAACACATGAGCAACTCTGAATTAAATTCCCCCAAAAAGGTAAAACAAACAACAAAAAAAAAGGGGCTATTGCCTTTTTTTCCCCCTGCTGTAAATTATTTCTAAATATCAATTTCTGTACTAACCTGTACTTTATTCTGAAACATGCGAAGCCACAAAACCCCCTCAGTTTTAATGAGAGTTCAAAAGACAATCTAGCTAAAATAGGTAAGACCTCCGCACCAGACATATGTATGTGACTTAGTATTCCAATTTTGCAAGTGTCAAGGTCCAACACAAAGCAGCTATAAAAGGCTCTGGTTTTCCACAGAGCTGAAAGGACACTATGACAGGATGTACATATATCAACACTGTTGTGTATTATTGCATCACAAAGACTTTCACTAACTGTAATCTCTGTGTCTCTATGCAGCCACTAACTATAGTATCAACTCTGAAGCATTAGGGAACACTAAGTGCTAAGAGCATCCTCCACTAAAAGTAACCAATTCAACTTCAGGTCTGTAATTCAGTGCTGGAAAACAGTATCTCAATAAATAAGACACAAAAGCAGACACATGTTCTTGCTGTACACATTAGAGCTCAAATAATCCGAGTTTGAATAAGGAGGAAGCATGTCATTTGCTACAGAAGTAAATACTGATTTCAGCTCTGAGACGTAAGCAAGTAACACACTGTTTACCTGGTCACATTTTGTAGTGGACAAGCTCACTTAATTCATTATCAAAATCAAGCTTCCATCGACACAACTACCTGCATTAAATCTATACCTAAGATGACCCATGAAGATAATAATAACCTGATTTAAAATGTTACTAGACAAAGGCGGAACTACGTTCAGCACTGGCTGAATCCAGTCAACCAATCTTAGAAATCCATGGGACATTCAACCAAATCCATAGAGCCTGCGGTAGTTGGCAGCAATTGAGATGAAGAGATCCCTACTGACACAGTGTAATTCTGTAACAATTTGAGCTATGGAACTGCATTACAGAAATTGATAAATAGGAGCACACTGCCAAAGTAGGGGAGGAACTGTAAGAAACATTTTACCCATACTACCGGGAATGCATATAATATGTCATTGGATTTATGTTTGCAAGTTTAAACATGTTAAAAACAATCTTACTGTGCAAGTATTTCTATCAAATATACTATATAAACTAAATACAAAAGATACAGTTATTGAGAAGATGATTCAACAGGAACCTGAGTGGCAGATTTATTAACCTCGCAAAGTAAAAACACATGATATATCTACACTGTTAAATACTTTATTTTTTAAAAAAATCAAGCAATAAAAAGAAATCCATAATGAATCAACAGCTCCGTAAACACATTTCCAATAAGAATTTTGCTTTCATGTGCATCTGTATTGTGGAAGCAAAGACTTCTTCCCCGAACAGAAAGAGTATTACATGTCAGCTAAGAACAAATGGGAGAGATGAAGCAAAGGGAGGGAAACACAAAACAAATAAGCCCAAAAGAACACCTTGTTTGCATTTCATAGGACCAATCAAATAGCAAAAAAGGCAACAACTGAAGTATTGTCTTCCACGTTCCACAGAAACTGCAGTGCCTTAACAGCATCTAATTATGTAGTAATTTGCAGGAGTTAATTTCCTCCTACACTGTAACCCCCAAAATATCTTGAGGGTAATTCCTATCTATGTACATTGTAGAAGATGTGTGGGAAAGTGCTAGAGAATATAAAGAGTATCCTTTAACAAAACATTTGAATAATTAAGACTTAAAATTACGACAAGCATCTCCCAAGGAAGATGAGCATACAGCACCAGAACTTCCTCCTGACAGGAAAGACAAGTTTGGGAGTAAAATGCTCTTTACTGGCAGTTCTTGTGAAAAAGCAAATATTGGGCTGTGGACCATACACAATCAAAACCATGCTAAGTGCACAATTAGTAGGCAGTATTCCTACAAAAGCCATTTTATCCCTCATCCTTGCAAATAACTTCAACTAGAGGCTCTGTCAGCCCTTCCTTATGCCAAGTATTCTCTACATACGGTTTAAGTTATCTTACTTATAAAACAGAAGAAATTCTGAAATCTCAGATCCTGAACCTTTCTTAAAATACTCTTATGCTCATCTACCTAAATAAGAAAGGAGAGAACTATGGCTCACTCAGATGAAGAGTCCCCCTACTTCATGGAATGGACTGGGTTGTAAAGGACCACAGTGCTCATCTAGTTTCAACCTGCTGCTGTGTGCAGGGTCGCCAACCAGCAGACCAGGCTGCCCAGAGCCACATCCAGCCTGGCCTTTAATGCCTCCAGGGATGGGGCATCCACAACCTCCTTGGGCAACCTGTTCCAGTGCGTCACCACCCTGTGTGAAAAACTTCCTCCTAATATTTAATCTAAACCTCACCTGTCACAGTTTAACACCATTTCCCCATGTTCTATCACTATCCATGTAAACAGTCGTTCTCCCTCCTGTCTATATGCTCCCTTTGAGTACTACCAGCAACAAGAAAAGCTTCTTTAAATTCTTGCTGTGAATCTCATTAAACTAAACCTGTATATCCTAAAGAAGATAAAAGTTATATGCAGCCAAAAATTCATAGCTAG
Organism: Lagopus leucura; assembly: GCF_019238085.1. NCBI lineage: Eukaryota > Metazoa > Chordata > Aves > Galliformes > Phasianidae > Lagopus > Lagopus leucura. The sequence goes on along the minus strand of NW_024962334.1, from coordinate 38,126,332 downwards.
CCAAGGGAAGGATGGACATAATGACCTTCTGGAATAAGGGCTAATGCAATCGAAGAAATAAACCAGCCTATACCTCCCAGCAAGATCTAAAGCAATACCACACAGTAAGTAATGGAGTGTATATGTATTTTATTTCTCAGAAGACATGGAGGCATTTGTTCCGATCTTAATGGAGTTTATCATAGCTTGTGCCTTTCCCAGGGATCACTGCCTATCTGACCTATCTACCAGAAAGGCAACTGTACTACAACACTATGTATTAGGGATAAGTATTTTCACAAAAGAAACAAGGATTTCTCAGGTCCTTCCTTGGCCCCAGGCAAATCGAGGGGAAAAAAAAAAAAAATCACAGCACGATTGTGTGCATTCCTTATCCTTCTCATCTGCAGTGCAACACGCAGTGACACTGAGAAATCACAAGAAAGCACCCCAAGTTCAGGTGAAGTTGGCAAGGAAAGCCACAGAAACCACCTATTATCAACCATCACTTGCAATTAATGTTAAAAAACAGTATCAGTGGACAATAATTAATGCCATATTACAGATTTCACAGAAAAAGCTATTTATTTCACAGAATTGTAGTGGTTGGAAGGGACCTCCAGAGATCATGGAGTCCAACCCCCCTGCCAAAGCAGGTTCCCTACACCAGGTCGCACAGGTAGGCATCCAGGCAGGTCTTGAACATCTCCAGAGAAGGAGACTCCACCACCTCCCTGGGCAGCCTGTTCCAGTGCTCCGTCACCTCACTGTAAAGAAGTTCTTGCGCATGTTTGTGCAGAACTTCCTATACTGCAGTTTCCAGCCGTTTCCCCTTGTCCTGTCTCCACTCACCACTGAAAACAGTCCGGCCTCGCCATTCTGCCCCCCACAACTTAGATATTTATAGACCTGGATAGCACAGAATCACAGAACAGGGCATTTAGTTATGTATCATGATCTATTTTAAAGAAAATAGAAGGTAGTTTAAACTTCTTTTTCTTAAAGAAAAAAGGTGCAGCTGGCACGGCCAATCTGACTTGCATACTGCCTTGATCTATAGCACGGCCCTGCAAAACTGTATTTACAGAAAGCATAGCCAGGCCAGATGTCAGAGATGCTTCCTTCCCATACCCCAGTCATCTTGTTAAAATGAAACCTGAGTGCATTATCCAAACCTAGTGTACTAAGCGTTGCTTATTTTTTTCTTGAAGAAAACTAATCCATCCCAGAGCTCCTGCAGAGTCTAATATAAGGCTGCAGGAGGTTATTAAAAGCAAGAATCTTTGAGCTTGTCTATTCTGCTCACAATAGCAGCACTGTATGCTACTATACCAAATTTTGGTAAGGAAAAACAAAAAAGTATCTCAAGTAGCAAGAAAAATAAAAAACAACACAGCAAAAAAAACAACCAACTTAGCACTGCGTATGAGCCTCCCATTTTTTATCCTTTTTTCAGCTGTGTAATCTCCATGTAGCAGCACTTAACTGTACAATAAATTCTACCTAATCAGAAGGGAAGCTAAAAATAAAACCTCCCTCCAGAACTGGGCAGAAATAACACTAAAACTCCAAACTTCCCTGTGGAGCAGTTTGCCAGAAGCAGTCCCCAGGGCCTGGCTTTCTTTCCATCCTTGTGAGCGCACAACACAAGAGGAAGATCCCCAGCACTGTAGAGCTCTGGTATACACATACAAGCAGCATCCTCCCATGTCTGAACACCCAACTGCCGCTGAGAATGGAGCGGCAGGAACCACTATGGATGGTGTTTTGCACTCTTGAGAGGTACAGCTGACCCTGTTTTATCTCTGGCAGTGTGCCTTACCAGGCCATTAGAAATGCTGCTGTTTACTGCCCAAACGGAGCCAACAATTTCCACTGGCACAGAGGCACGGCTCTCTGCTCACAGCTGCACCAACAGACACCACTGGCAGGATCTGCTTCCCAGCACTGCGCTGTGAGGACTAAGACAGGGCATGAGGCGAGGGATTCCTGGCAAGAGTGTTGCTCACCCTACAAACAATGCAGGTCCAAAAGGCCAAGCTGTCGCCTAGCCAGCCCTGCCAGCCCACAGTCAGCAGTGCCTTCATCATCCTCACAGCCATTTAGAAGCACTCTAGAAAACAATCTTCGGTCCCTTTGCTTTCAGAGACAGTAATAAATGTGACTGGTTTCTTACTGCCAATGCTCTCAATGCTTTATGACATACCTGCTAGACATAATCCATCAATATGAAGTGCAGGCTGTCACAAGCCATAGCACAGACAAGCCTCATTATGACTAAATTAGCCATCAGTGCTATGTGACAACCTCCCTGCTATTACCTTCAGAGCAGCACACGGTCAGGGGAGAAAAAATGCAATGCAGGCAGCTCCTTCTGCACAAATGGAGAAAGCAGCACTTCAATGCATGGGCTGGATAGGGAAGATTAATGATTGCATTTGAAACTGATAAATTACTTAAAGGAATAAAAGGTTAGGAAATAAAAATATAATTCACCACTCTGGCAGTGGTTATATTGAGGAGTCAGAGCAGGAAAGCGAGAAAGCACAGTGCCCAAGAACCACTGACAGTGTTATTTTGATGAGCACTGAGTTCTTAAGAAAAAAAAAAATGAAGTGGAAATTGCCAGGGCATCTGTATACACAGCATGTAATATAATGCATTTTAAAGCCACAATAAAATCTACATAGTAGCTGAAAGTGGTGATAAGTACATTTAGATAAAACTTACATTCAGCTCTGAGAATAATTAAACGTTAAAGGCAATATATCTACTGATGCACACTGAGGTTGAATGTCTCAGTGAGTTCTAAGGGTAAACTCCTCAATTCAGTTTTATTTTGCTACAACAGAGAACAAAAGGGAACATACAAGCATACATGCTGGGATGTGGCTAGTACCAAATTAAAATATTTTATATGGGCAAGATGCTTGCCTGTACTCATTTGAAGATGGCGTTTGCCCAAAATCTTTCTCTATCAAATAAACTGAACTTACATGTAATCTTCTATATTATAAATGTAGCTGTACGCTGGAAAAGTACACAGGGGAAAAGCAGAGGTATTTCCAGTCTCAGCTGATAGAGGGACTTCCTTCACTGAAAACATCAGAACTTGCTATGTCACATGGGAGGGCTTAAGAAAGAACGCATCCAAATATCTGAGCCACACACATAGCTGTGGTGAACTGTGAAATGGTTTGCAGCAAGTCATCTCTGTGCTAAATCCTGGATGGGAAGAACTAGGCTGGGGTGAGTTCTTCATCCAGGCTTCAAGATGTTAAAAATAAAAGAGCAAGACAGACAGTAGATGCTTCCAGTCAGTTCATTCCCCTGCTTTTGCTACTGATCTATTTTACTCTGCCACACAGGTTCAAAAACCTATTCTTAAGGCAGAAATGTAGTAATTTTTAAAACATAAATCAAAATTTCAAGTAATTGATGGAAACAACAAACTAATGATTTGGTTTATTTGGAGAAACAGCACATCCCATAATGTCAATACAAGACAAGAGCCTCTGACTCCTGTGACATGTAACAACGTGTTTAATAATGCACCGTCTGTCTGCAGGCTCGCTCAAAATCGTTGCAAACCAATTAGTGGCACGGTTCTGTTTCAGGAACGGAGTTAGCATGGCTTGTAAACCCTGTAGCTTTTTTTTTCCCCAATGGTAACTTAACATCATACTCATCTCCAAACCTAACGCTACTTCAAAGCCGGTGCCTGCTCAGACCTATGGAAATGGCAAAAACTCTGCTCAGCAACTGTATGGTTCATGAAATCCTACATCTTAATTAAAGTGAGAAAAAAACTGGAAGTGGGTATGGAGTCATGGTGAAAAATGAAGTTACAGCACATCTGTTATTATCTGGAACTTAATAGTTACAAAGCAAGCGAGCAACTGGAAGCATCCTGTTTTAGATGTATTCCAACATAACAACTCACCCATTCTAATGCACATTAAGAGAAATAAGACACTAAATATGGGCTCTAAGAATAAAAGTGTCTTTAGATTGCCTAGCTCATAAGTGTAACTTACATGCAGATGTTTCACAAATCAAGAAACTACACAAATCCGTGTTATTCACAACAGAACACGTTCTGAATTCTTTTAAAGGATGTTTTTCTTTATGATTTTTTAAGGTGATATTTATTTTCCTGAGCCCTGACAATATTTGCCTAAGGACAGTACGTAAAGAACAGACTACACTGGAGAAGAAATGAAGAAAAAGAACCAACAGTAACAAAAAGGTGCAGTAGTTAAAGAAAAAAATACGTTTTCTTTCCAAGTGTTTTCCAAGATTGCAACCTCTCAAACTACCAAACACCTTCAGATGTGCGCTCTCTCTTCAGTTTTCCATATATGACAGTTTTTCATAAACACTGAACATACAAGTCCATTTAGAACTCGTTTCTTCAGTAAAGTTTGTCATTTGTTCTTTCACTTCAGCAGAGAAGGAGAAGGGAAGCTGGGGAAGCACGGGTGACATTTGATCTCTAATACTCTATCATGGACTTTAATGACTGTGAGGCACAAGACTCCCAGTGCTCTGCAGCCACACATCCGTAACAGCTTCATGCTGTTGCTCTTGCAGACTTCTCTGAACATACCAAAAACATTACGAAGCCAACATTCATGCTAAGTACCCACCACAAGCAGGAAGAATTGCTGTATTGACATAGTTTCTTTCATCCTGGTTTGAAACCATGTGAGATCCAACGATAACAAGAACACAGAAGGCAGCGTTTGTCACTGCTCTTAGCTGCGTTTTGACATCTGTTTCACAGCTCTTGGAAAGCCCACTGCCATTAATCTGTCATGAGAAAGGACAGGAGGAAAAATTCCCAGGCTTCAGAGGGCATCACGGAAATTTTCTGGCTGACTGTTCATTGAGAGTGAACTGTAACAGCCAAATTATGTCACCATGAATGGACGGAAGATGCTGTAATTCTATTCTTCCTTTTGTCTTAATGGAGTTATTTATGTTGCAATTCTAGAGGCAGACCACTTACCAATTCCTTTAGCAGCCACCTGGCATAAAGAAACAGCACACTGAGAAGAGAAGGTGACGTCCCGGTCCTGCTCAGCAGAAGCAGCTCTGTGCTTCCCTGACTTCACCTTCCAATCTCTATACAAAGGAAGTTTGCACTCCTGGCTCCAGCTGCACATTCGTATTTAAATAGATCCTACCAACCAACCAAAAGGTTCATTATCAAATCTAGCTATAAGTAAGGCAAATCAAAACCTCATATGAGATAGAGCTTTCGATGATGTAAAAGCACAGCCTTCATAGTATTCATACATTTAAAAAAATGAGAACAAAAAATATTTGCCTTTCATTATCATTAAAGCATGAAGAGCTGTTTCAAAGCCAAATACTTTCCTATGACTGGCATCCTACATCAAAGCATGCTGCTCATACACAACAGTATAATAATATATTTAATATAGTTAAACCTTTAATAACTGGCCTTCTTTTACTTAAAAGATTAGCTTCAAGCACTCACGCTTAAAAGCATGGATCTCAATTTATAGGTCAAGTTTCCAAAGAATCTCCTCTCACACACAAGCAAAAGTGACACTGCAAACAGATACAGCATCTGACAACAGAAACTTGTGGAAAAAGAAGGAATGAAAACAGGAAGAGAATGAAAACTTAAAAACAAACAAAAAAACAACAGCAAAGGAAAAAAACCACAAACCAACCCACAACCTTGAATTAATCCATGGTAATTTATGGGAGATTTTAAAACCTAAGTGGGTTTTCTGTGGTTTTTTTGTTTTGTTTTGTTTTGTTTTTTTTTTTTGGTAGGATATTAACATTGCATGCAGGTTGTATTTGCTACTTTGAGGAGTAAAAAGAAAGACCTCACCAAACTGCAGCTTTGCAACCCACCTTATGAGCTACTAGCCTCAAATTTTATGGATACAAAAGTAGATGTTAGGAACACAACTTGTAGAGAGAAGAACTATCTGTGATCAGTAAGGATGCTGATGCTTACTTTGCAACAATGAGCATAGGAACACAGCGGTCAGCCACTGGAATGTAAGGAACATTGGACCTAGCTGCTCTGGATTAAGTCAGTAATCAAAAAGCCCAATATCACTGAATATCATTGATTCATATGGTATGAGCTGCGTGGGTTGAACGCTATTTCACTTCTGAGATTCAGCTGTGAAGCCTGAAATAGAGTAAGCACAGTGGTTTTTTTTTTCAGCACACCACTAAAAGCCGTTTAATTTTACGTGAGGCAGCCGACCTCCTGGTGGGCCACGGGAGAAGAACACTGCATCTCTCTGAACAAGATGTGAGAAAAACAACAGCAACAAAGCTCTGACAATGTTACAGCACAACTGAGACTTGTAGAGAACGTACATCGCCTTAGGGACTACAGAAAAATAATTTCATTGACTTGATAATATTTATTATCTAGTTTCATAACGAATGCTGTTTCAGAAGCAGCAGGCATTAAAAGTAAACACCAAAGCCTCTGTTAAAAGGAAAACGATTGTAATGACTATGACTACTTGCAATTATCTCTGTGACTGTACTTAATAGAATTTTTTTCTCAACTGTTCTCATTCAAACTCAGATAACACAACAAAAGCCAGATTTTTGCCTGGTTGCAGCCAAGTTTGTTCAGATTTCCCACTCAAGATGGGGCAGGGATGCTCTCACGTATAGGGATTTACAGGAAACATCTTTTTCCACACAAGAATTAGACATAAGCCAAGGACATAATTGCTGTTTGAAAAGAAAAAGATGTTACAGAGACCTGAACTCATTATTCTCATGCTTTGTTTTTGAAGAATATCCATCATAGGAAAGCAAGCTTTCCTGCTTTTTAATTATCCATTTACAATTTGAGTTTAATCGGTTTTGATGAAGACTGATTAAAAAAAGAATGAACAGAGCCAACACTACAAAAGACTCTACCTGTAAGAAGTTATGATTCTAATTGCTACTGAAAGGCCATAACATTTTTGAGCAGCACTCTTTCCACATCATCTTGTAAATGTAAGCTGGAAACAGGAGAAATGCATTTTCTTAAGAAACTGACTTCATACTTTCCAGCAAAGTTTAGTAAAAACACTGTAGGAGTCTAAATCAAATTGTAGGCCTGCTTGAGAAATGCCTGTAAATATAATCAAGTTATACAAAGGCAAAGAAATGCCCCAAAATCTGGTTGTGTTTATGTGTTTATAGAAAGTCAGTTCAGAACTAAGCTGTTAATCCTGCAGTTGGCATTAGTAAACTGTCAAACGTCAGCCCACTAAACCTTTCTTTATATCTCTTGTTCAGAGAAGCCCTAACTACTCACTGGGAACCAACAGGTGCTTCAAGTACAAGGCTCTTTCAGAAACTTCAGCTTTACACAGGAAATGAAGCAGACTGAAAGCGAGGTACACCATAACAGTAATCTGAAAATCATCAAGGAACTGTAACAGAAACTCTGATACATGTGCAGCTTACAGACTCACCCTGAAATTGTTCTGCAGGCGCTCCAGTGCAGTGTGAGTGCCTGACTGATCTTTTCCTTCATCACAGCCACACTCAAATATGCACCGTGGTGTAAAATACTATGAGCTTTTCTCCTCCACTTTCACTACAGAATAACAACAGCAGCAAAAACTGTAAGCCAAAGCGTGACAAGCCACCTTGGTTTACTTTTCTGCCTTCCTATTTTTGCACAGAAGAACGTGCCCAAACACATCCACTGGTGCTGTGGTAGGTTGGGCCAGGAAGGTCCTCACTGGGACAGCCAGCCCTCTGGGAGATGCAAATTTAAAGCAAAAGCTCTCCTGACTATTAAAAGTCTGTGGCAGCCTGGTGATAAGATCAGCTAGGAGATCCAGAGGTCCTTATCCTCCCTCCTATCTCCTTTATTTCATACTAAAATCTATCAACATAAAAATTCCAGGTTCAGGAGTCTCCATGGACACAACAAAAACTAGAGATGAGGAAAGCCAGCTGCCCATTACGGTCCTCCTGCTACTCACAGCTGTAGCTGGCTATTTTACTTCTGCTCAGCATCTCGAAAAAACCTTGCTGCACATTTAGAGGACAAGATGGAAAAAAAAAATATCAAAAAAATATCACATAACAGGCACTGCTTCCTACTGTGTGTACTGCAGGGATACAGACAAAAGAAGCCAACCAGATAACGAAGTGTTAATGACCAGCGTGCTTTCCTTGTCTTTTCAACCCAGGTCTCTTTCCCAGCACAGCCCCTGATTAGTGATCATTCATTTCACCAAAAGCCACCTGGGAATTCTGGCCCTCCTCCAGCAACCTCTGGCACAGACTTAACAGCTGCATAGCAGCATCCTCCCTACGTTTATTGTCTTCCCACAGGACCAGTCCTCCTCATCTCTCCCCATCCACAGTCCTCCACTCACGTCCTGCACCTCTACTGCTGCAGTGCTGCTTTCACCACAAGAATTACCCCATTAGCACATGGCTCTGGCTGTAGGATTGTAATCTGATCTACTAATTTCTGTCAACTCAAGCTGAAAGAGCAATAGTCATTAAAGAACAAAATAAAATCAGTGCATGGAAAGTTTTGACTTCCACCTGTATGCCTTGTCAGGTCATCAGCTGTTTGCTGCCTTATCCTGATAAGAGGAAAAAGCTGTTAATTCATTGCTAGCAATGAGTGTAACCACAGAACCAAAGGACAGAAGAGAAAGGCAAGGAGGGATGGGCACTTCAGACACAGAAATCCAAGCTGCAATCTTACAAATAAACACACACAAAAAGTTTTATTTTTATTTCCTTCAACATGATCTAGTGCTGAAATGGTATACAAAAAACAGAGGAAGGACAAACTGAAATACTGTAAATATATGACAAACTGAAACTTGTAAATGTAAGATAGCCAGAGTCTGATCAATACTTGGCTTCATTTCACTTGAAAAGACAAACTTCAGCACAGGGAAGAGCAAACACACGGACGGGTGCATGCAAAATGGTTGCACGCTTGAACACACTACAGCAGGAAAACTGCAAACACCTCCTTTTGGCAAATGCCTTTCCACCTACTTTCCACTTATAATGAGGCAATATATCCCAAGTGTATGGCCCTGGGCACCTGTTACCAAAAGTTCGCCTCTAACAAGTCTCCAAGGTTTGCATTAGTATTCAGTACATACCTAAATAAGAAGATTAGAAGAGGGCTTGCTCAAGCTATAAGCCCACTTTGGTTAGGCATGCTTGATCAGCCAGGTACAAACATGAAGTTCTTCTCTCTTGTCACAACGATTCAGCCAAGGGAAGCATGACCAGGAAGTTAAAATTTAATGGCACTGTCCCTGCAGTATTATAATGAACACTTTTTTTTACAAAATATGATATTGAAAATAAAGCTAAAATGCACAAAATTTGGGAGAGGGGTTTTCTGGGGATCAGCAGACAGAAGAGAGATACTTATCAAAAGCCTTTTTGTATTAAACTTCTTACAGAAAGAAAATAAGCATTTACACAACCAGAAAATATTTTTTATCTAGTTCTTCCCCACTTGTATAAACTGGTAGAAATTCAACACCCATAAAGAGGCTTGAATTGGGTCACTTTCCTCCCAGCTTTACTAGACATGGGAAATGGATCCTAGCTTCAAATTGCTCATTCTTATAAATCAAAATATTCATGGTAACATTAGACAATAAACTTTTGCAGAGATCTCCAGTGGTAACTCCTGCCCTCCAATTATGCAGCACTCCTGTCTTCAGAACATAGAGTGACTTGGTGACAGAAACTTCAGCTAAAAGACGGCAATGTAAATGTGATTCAAAATCACAATTCAAAGGTACTCCTAGGGCATCAGTTACATTTCAGTGCAATGGCAACAGAATAGGGGCAGGCTTTTCACTGATTTATTTTTTTATTTTTTTATTTTTTATTTTTTTTACTTCAATGACTTTTCAAACAGGAAAAAAAGAGAACATTCCCATGAACCCAATCAGTTCAGAGAATGCTGTGTTTTATTCTGAGCACAACTAAATGAGTAAATACGTATATCAGAGCAATGTAATTTGACTACAGGCATCAGGCATGGAACCACATCTCAGTTCCAAATCGCTGTGTACACAAACTACAACCAGTATTTCTCCACAGAGGTGCAGCACAACATTCCTGTGTGCAGAAACACCACATCTGAGGAACTCGGGGCACACAATTCCTGCATATCATGTGGCCTTCACAACTACATATTCATACAGGCTGAAAACCTGCAGGGACTTTGCCAGGTACTTAGATAAGGGGAGCCAGAGGTAAACCACAGGCAGACATGCACTGTCCCATCAGGCCTGACAGAACCTGGCAGAGGTGAGTTATGCAGTCCTGATCTATAGAAACCAATAACCAAATAAATAAAAAGAAAAAAAAAAAAAAAACAAATCAAAACAGCCCACAACAACAAAATAAAGTCCTCTAACCTGAAGAACAAAAGTTTTAGGAAGATTTTAAAAAGCACCATTAAATTCATTACTGTCAGGGAAGACAAAACGCTACACTTGTCTTGTGCAAGAAATTCAATTCCTCTTTATCTGAGAGCTAAATGCATGCCAGAAATTGTTTATTCACACTGTTAGGCAAGAGTCTTGCTTTACAACACAGAGCTCACCCTTTACTAATTATCCAGTCACCTCCCCAAAAAGATAACGACAGGTATATGGTTTATTTCTGTTTTATGTGAACTTTAGAACCCATATAGATTCCTTCTGATAAAGACTCAGTCAGACACAGTGAACTCTAAAGGCAAACCCATTTCAAGTCTACTCCCAACTGATTTCCAAAAGTGAAGAAGCAATACTTCAATATTCATAGTGGTAAAGAAGGAGTCAAACCATCTGTTTTTTAACCTGTCGCAACACTGTGACTTCACAGATATACATAAGGGAGTCCTGCTGCCAAGTAACAAAAGCCTACCCAATTCCTCTCAGTCCATGCCAAAGTTCCATTTCTACATTGCCAAGATCTAAAGGCCCACTTTGATCACTGATATTTCTAGGGGCTGAAAAACTTTTATAACTCCAAGAAACAAGACCAACATACACATGGAGGCTGGAAAATTGCCTTACTTCTACAAACTTCAGTGCTGGGAACTCTCCATGGAGTGGCAGATTCTGTGTCCACAGTGTCACTGGCCTCTTATTATACAGCATAGAAATTTCACATATTTCTGAAGTCTAGCCTCATATCAACTGCACGAGAAACATTAGAGTTTCGTATTGGTTACAGGTTTTTTGTGTTGGTTCCATAGAAAACCACTGGCTGGCACAATATTTTTAGAATACAAAAATAAAATGATTATACCCAAAATTTTGCCTACCATCAGCCCATTAACAGCAGACAGAGATAAAACTCTATCAGCCTCCAGACTGCTGCAGCCTCAAATGATATCAGCGACTAACTTTAGTACACACATAAGTAGCTTTGAAAGGAGACAATGTGATGTGAGCCTGCAGATTAAACAGGAAAACCCAAGCCCTTAAAAGGGATTGCATTGTTGAGATAAAAGTGAGGACAAGGTGTCACCAGTTTATCTGGAAATAGCATCAGAATTTGGGACTTTTGGTAATCAGAAAATCTTCAAAATTCTGTAAATAAATTACCTTTCTAAAAAAAATAACGTGTTAAATAATTTCATTACTCAAAGGTTAAGTTCCTACAGAACAGAAGCAAAGATTAGAGCTAGCTAAAACACCCAACGCTTCTCCAAAGGGATTGATGTACAACAGTGACCAGGGTTAACCCTGAAACTTCTCTGTTCTCAGCACTCTGGCACCTCCATTCTGACTGCAGTTCTGCAAGGAAAGGACAATCTCTACATTACAGCAACAAGCAAAGGGCTGAGGCCAGCTTAAGAAAATAATGCAGGCTTGTGTTGCTCTCACCAATATATTGCTCTGTATTCCTTAAAGGGAAATTTTGACTCCTCTTTGTGGATGCCCACTTTGTCAAGCACAAAGCACAACAGAAAAAAAAAATATTAGAACACTGTTTGAAAAAAGGTGGCTCCCTTTATTCTGATTTAAGACCAGCTATAAATGGCAAAAGCACCCGGCCTCTCCTAACTGCGCAGGGACAATTCCCCATTCAAAATTGGTGATATAATGGAACTGCTGCAAATAATTTTTATCTCCGATTACTCATCTTATGAAAACTGAGATTCCCTATTGTAAAACAGTTAATTTACATCACTAGTCAAACGTAGTGACAAACTTTAATAAACAATTATAATTTTAAAAACATACGTATTTGTTAGCTCGGATCAGTTTCTCAATGTAACACAAACACTGTTCATCTCATTTTCTAGCACACTTGCACTTCAAGGTAATGGGTTCGCTTTGTAAATATTAACCTACCTTAACTAAAACATCTAACAAGCCACCTGTAACACTGCAAGGGAGAGAAAGAAGGAGAGAAGAAGCTACACTCGATTTGTTCATAATCTCCCTGAGTTTTGGTTTTTTTTGTACCACTTCGCTCTGCTTTTCTTGGATCCTACAGCTCTCAATACAACATTCTGCTGTGTATAAACAAGCAGAAGCCTCAAGCCATGCTTATTAAAACCATGCAGAGAAAGATCTTAATCTGATAATACGATTGTAACATTAGCATAAAACCCTAAATTAGCAACACATATACGTAAATAGGCATAGGAAAGGACTGGCACTGTTACTGGGATTACTCAGATTAACAAAATATAAGAAAGAGCATGCTATAGAGCATCTTGATGTTATCAGCAAACAGTGAATTTACTCTGGACAGAAAGAAATTTTTCACATAGCAACAGAGGAAAGAAGAGCAGAAAATAGCCAAGAGGGCTCTAAAGAAACACTTGAAATGGAAAATGTTGGAAGTATATTAGCAGGGTATCCATTTTATTAAGAAGCTTCTGAAAATTTATTCATTTCAAAATGAGAATATTTAACTATTCAGAGGAAGGAGAAAACACAGATAATCATACAGAAAGCAGACGATTTTTCAACAGCCTACAGGGATTGCTGTGCAGCAATCAGTAAGAGGTAAGGAAGCCCAACCAAAACAGAAAATAAGCAGAGCTTATGAAAAATAGAAAATCTCCTTCTAAGCATAAAAACTAGTAATGAATGTATGAAGAGTATCCTAGTGGCAACACAAATACAACTGGAGTTGCAACTGAAATAGGCTGAAGTCTAATTTAATTCTATTAAATGACAGAAGAGCAGCTTCATAGAGAAAATGGCTACATATCTTGGTTAGCAGATAGTTTTAAAAGAATAAACACAAATCAGAATTAACAAAATTAACATTTGTTTGCAGTTCTTTTTCTTTCATTAGAGCAACATTCTTCCATTCCTTAATAACAAAGTTCAAACAGAAGAAAGAACAGAAATGGTAAACACCAAAAGGACTCGCTCCATCTGCCTGGATAAAGTCTCAGTGCCGGTCACTGAGCAATGCCAGTTAAAAAAACAGCAAGATTAAAGCTGTTAGTGGACTCTGACTGTTCACCAGTAATTAAGTACAGTCACCTCTGAGCAGATACACACCATGTGTTATACGCTGCCCAACAGAGCTGCTGCTGTTGAGCACACCAGAGAGAACAGCAGGCATTCCGTGTGCCGCACCATACACTCACACTGGAGGTACTGTTACTTATTGGCTGTTTTCCACCAACTGCAGACGTAAGAATCTGCATAGCATTGTTTATCATGTGTGTATAAAACTTTTACTACCAGGAAATGAGGAGAAAGGAACATTCAAGATCTCACAGAGGTCACAGGAAGCGGCCAGAAGTAAGCAGTGGCCATTGTATGGGAGAGATGAGAGAATAACAATTATAACACTTAGTGTCTATTGAATTTCATATCCAGACTTTGTCAAGAAGCATTAAGCAACACAGAGCTCTTGCTGCAGTTTCAGGAATGACAAAGGAAGTCTTTAAAACTATGTTATAAGTTTTACTAAAAATAGAGAATATTACAAATCTCAGAATTTAATCTGGATAAGAGGTAGCTTCAAAAATAATGCTAAGGCAACATTTTGTAAGTGTTATGCTCCTACACACACTCCTCATTAGACTTCTAATCAAGGTATGCAAACAGACATTAACAGAAATTACATCTTTTCTTAAACTAACTCAATATTATTGGCATAAGAGGAGAGAGTAAAAGCATTTCCTTGACCAGCACTACAGTCTTTAGCTAAAATATGCAAAAAATATGCTTTAAGAATGTCACCTGTTGACTATGCTGGACCAAATATTTTAAACGCTAATCTTCCTTGAAACGCTCTCTTTGAAAAAGGTTCTTCTGTTCATTTGAAATGAAATGGAACTGAAACATTAATGCCACCCATGTACAAACACTTGGCTGTGGTCTCAGACTGCCATACTTTTTACTCACTGAATATCCACCATGTAAGTAATCACGGTGGGGAGATGGGAAGGGGAGAGTTCCACCTTCCCCCAACATACTACTTCAAGGCACCATCACATTTGATATGCACATCTACTTTAATCCCATGCCTAATCCTCACCTCAACTTCAGTTTCTACTCTGAATTTCCATTACTTCTGAGCACGTAATTTTGGTAATTACTAAAGCTGTCCAAATAATTAAATGCAAAATACGTTTTCTAGAAGAAAATACTTCCTTTTGTCCTGCAGCAGGCATTCCCCCATAGAAAAGCACTGTTCTTTTCAGTGTGCAAGCAATGCTCTCCAATAAATGCAGCAACAGAACCGTATCTGTTAACAGAAATTCACATTTCCGTTTTCTTTTCTGCTTTGCACACTCCTGTAGCTGAGGAATCCCACTTCACTAAGGTAGGACTTAAAGCACTTACTGCATTCCTGCACTCCCATCAAACAGCATTTATGTGCCATGTAGAACTCAATTCATCCTGCAGCACTTTATGCAAAAAAAAAAAAAAAAAAAAAACACACACACACAAAAACACCAACCTACAGAGACCGTAAGCTTGAACCTGTATCTCCCTCCCAATTATGAGGCAAGGTTTGAAGGACTGAAGTTAACTAATTACGTTTTTCAGAAAGCCTATGCCATTTCCATAGCTGGCTCTGGAAAAGTAGACCCCATGCTCTTTTCTTTAAGGCCAAAAGCAAATCCCTGTCTGTAAAGGCATGCAATTTGACTGTATAAGCATTAAAATCACATTTCACACAGAAACTGTAACTTGATTTGTGTGTCCCCCTGAAACTTCTTGGTGCATGAGGACTGTCTTTCAGAACTAGGATTTTTTTTTTTTACTTAAAGAAAACACTGAGCAAACAATAAATAATACGCATTTTTCAACATTCTACTTGACAAAAACTTCTCATGGTGTCCTTTTAAGTCTTAAGCATAGCCTGTGCCCTACAACATTAAGGTATCAAATATCTAAGTATGCCTGCTGCTTCCAAAGCTGTATATTTCTGTAGGACTTCTGCCCTTCTGCCTGGGAAATATAGGAACATAGGAGCACACTCAAAAACAGTTCTATTGACAAACTTACTTCCTAGTATCAGAAGCAAGACAAGAAGACAAGTTTAACATAGAGGTTTATAAACAAGCTTTTTTTTTTTTTTTTCCTGGAGCAGCTACTGCCATCAGCCATCTGGCTTGACCAAATACAGGATTCAGACTGTAGGAATTCTCTGATACAGTCTGATACAGCACTTTCGAACAAGTAGGTAATGCACTTTCAGGAAGAAGGTACAATTCAGTAAAGGCTAATTTTGCACATTTTTTTAATCTTACAAGAATAATCAAATGGTTTGCCTTTCTGCAAGCCATTCTTACATAGGGAATATTTTTGCATACTACAATGCAAGCAAGTGCAGCCAATGCTCCACAGAAAAGAATGTAGGCAGCCCCCTAGTCTGCAAGCAGAAAGGGAGAGAAGAGCAGCTGATAAGCTACCTTCTAAATATACGTTTACAGAGAAAATATTTGAGAATTAAAAACTCCACCCTTTGATAAAACACACAGAGGACTGAAAAGATGAGAAAGGATTTCCACAGCTCAAGGTCGTAACTACTTTCAAAGCAACTATAAAAGAAGATGGCTGAACATCCCCCCAAAAAATAGAAGAAAGTCAAACAGATGGTTTAATGCTAGTTTTGTGTTCAGCAGAATAGTAAAGTTCCTGATCTTGTCTTACATTCATCCCCACCAGCCACTCAAACAAGGACACACCTTGCAAGGCTTATCAGGCATCCCTCAGCGTGTGTCCTTCACACCTTACATACAAGAACAGAAGAAAAGAACAGCTGAAAACAGCTGAAAACACCAGGAGTGGTGGAAGTGAAAAAATGGAGTAAGGATCAGAAACCAGAAAGATGCCTAGTTACTGACTGCTACCATTATATACACACATCCACACAGAGGTACAAAGAAATTAGCAAAGTAAGACTTATGTAGATAACAGCTGTGTTTGTTACACATTCCAGGCAGGAGCCTCTATGCCCTAATGATTTTTACATTCATATAGAATCTGATTTCCTTTACAGAGAGGATTTTGTTGTGGGATTTTTATATACAACACAAATTTTATACAAAAATCTATTCCATAAATCTTACAGCAGTTATTTTACTACAAGAACTAAATTATCTCCTTACCAGGTGTAAATTGGCCAAAAATCTCCATGTCTCTTCTTACAGTTCTGAAGACTGAGGCAGCACTCAGATTTGACATCAAGAGATGCTTCCATCCATCACTTTGGAAAACAGAAAGATTTTCTTAAATGTAGTTCCACTGAGTTCATTTACACTCACTTGCAACAGGTGAGCGTTGGACTCTAAGTGAGTTTTAGAGCTGAGAGAAAGGTATTTGAGCAAAAAAAACCTTAAGGGACGCTGAAATTTCTCCTACAGTCTGTAGGACCAACAAATAAAGCAGTATTTCCCTACCCACTCACCATACATCTTCAAATGTGTTTCAAGGGCTTTTAATCCTCTTACAAATATTACTTGTTGACATGGAGATTGCTTTGCTTCACAGATTTACTTGTAATGCTAGCTTGCAGCATCAAGAAACTGCCTCTAAAAATAAAAGTCTTTTATCACTGGGAAAGAAAAGAATTTCCATTAAGGGAAAAAGGACATATATTAGCTTAAAAATAAATCCTGCTCCCAAGATTCAGATACAGTATTTGCCAGTTTATTTAACATCCAAATCTCCTTCAGCTTTCTTTCTAAATCTCATTAATCCTTTTTGTTTAATTCCATCTTTCTGTAAACAGAGAGCTGAAGACATCTCTTTACTGATGCCTGAGCTTGAAAACAGAAGAAGTCACCCACTATTAACATATTAATAATCATGAGCATGAATACATAGAGAATGCTGTTCATCACAACAATCTTCATTCCTGATTCTCCATTGCTCAATAGGTCAATACTCCACATATACCACAGCAGAGATGATAATGATTTCTTTTAATCCAAGGAATGAAGCTGATTGAAATAATTAACCAACTACAGTGTGTTAGATATGTAAGATACATAGGTATGTGTCTGATGCTAAGGTCTGTATATTACCATAAAGAAAAGGTGACTTATCCCTCCCATCTGTTTTCAGATCTATTAATAAAATACACTTAAACACAAGGTTTTTTTAATGTTGTGAGAAAAAAGAGTTATCGTGACCCAGACTTGAATAACAACTTCACCTGCTGGGATAAGAAAGCTTACTTCTTGCAAAACAATAATCCCTGCCGGGAAGGGTAAACAAAGACAAAAGAGAAGAGAAGGAGCCAATGAAAATACAGTAGGTGAACAAAGAAGGCAGATCCAGACAGTAAGATAAGCAGAGGTTACGCTGTTTAGCCATGACACAAAACTGCTTTCCTGAACCAAGTCTGACGTTCCTCTCAAGCTGTAAGCAAATATTGTCAGACTCTTACTTGAAGAATGCTGTAGAGATCTCTCCAGAGACCAAACAGGCTCCTGGGTCAAAGAATTCGTCAGATTACAGCTAGATGTTACCAGCTCTCTAGAAGACGTCAGCATACGTACACATCTCCTATTATTTTCCACCAGATAGCATAAAAAAGTACCTGAGTTACTTGAGGCAAGAAAACTGCAGCAAGCGGGAGGAAGTTAATAGGGCTATTTATAAATCAGATGCAATATCGTCTCTCTCTCAGCAAGTGCTTTGTGAACAGACAACTGAAATGCTAAGCATCTTGCAGGAACAAGCTCTATGTTCTCAATTATTGTAACAAGCATTGTTCTCACAATTCCCTGGTTAGCAAAGAACTTATCAAAGAGCTTAAATGAATGATAAGAACAAGCTCAGGTGTTCTAATATCATTAAGGATCTAAGGACATAAGGAATACTCTTCCAGTAAACAGTTTACATGCCCTGCTGAAGCTTCACAGTATTGGTGACACATAGCTTCACCCCTGCCAAGGAGTTTACATAGGAAAACACACACACACACACACATGTTCTTATTTGATAAGTTATCTCTAGCAACTTATGTCTGGTTTACATGCATCAAAACTATTTTGCCTAAAAAAACCCCAGAATTTAAATCCCCATGTAATAACTGGCAGTGGAGGTAATCAAGGAGGTCAGCAGCGTCTCTCAAGATCTGTTTCCATTCATTTTTGTTGCATGAATAAGACATGTCAGTTTATACAGCTACAGCAGCATTCAGCAATGTGCTGACTTCACACATGACATCTCCTGTACCCCTACAGGTTTGAGTGGCACAGCATGGTTAGGCTGCAGGAGCCGCTTGTTGGAGATGATGGCACGGCCCACAAGTAGAACACAAGAAACATTCGTGATCGTTTCAGGAAATTTCTATAAATAGCAAAATATAAAAAACAAGAGAGAATGTAGGTAACACAGCTGGAAAGCCTTTCTGACCCAGGGAAACTGTTTTAGCAGGGGGCTGGACTAGATGATCTTCACAGTTCCTTCCCTTTCTTTCACGTGTAGAGCCATGGGCCAAGGAAGTTCACAGGGAAGAAGAGTGCCAGACAAGGGCCACAAGCAGGAGAAAACTTTGCTAATCGTTCCTTTGCAGGACAGAGCTGGGCTGAACCCAGAGCTGGGCACATAGCCACTCAGCACTGTAGCTCTTCCTGTCTCACTGCCCTGCTTGCCATGCAATCCAGTCAGAAGTAGCCACTCGCCATCTCCATGCATGGGAAGCACACCAAATCGACTTCAAGCTCAGAATTCACATATTCCCACTCCCTGAATACAAGGAAAAGCCTTTTGCAGCAACACATCCTGCTTTTCAATTAGGCAATACCAAATCAATCAGTTCTGAGTCCCCAAATGGAAACCAAGGAGATTTCTCATTTACATGAGGAAAGAAGTGCAAAAATATGTAGTTAGAGAAGATTTACATACAGCTGGACAGAACGAAGCATGGGCAGAGTATCAATTACAGACATAGTAATTATCAAGTTTTTTCTTCCGTGAATTGCAAATCTTAATACTACTAAGTCGGTTTTCAGCTTCTTATTTAGAAAAAAAAAGAAAAAAGAAAAAAGCAGTATATATGGATTCCACTACTATTTGGGAAAAAAAAACCCCACATACACAGCTTCATAGCGTATTTTAAGAATTACAACTCATGCACTGCAGTGTATTTCTAATCCCAAACTGCAGAACCAGAACACAGATTAATCACAATGGGCACATTTCCAAAAGTAATGATGAAAACTTTTTATATACAACGTATATATTATGATGAGATCACGCTCAATGCTGCTTTAAAGACAAAGACACAGGGAAGAAATGCAGGCACCTTACTTACATGTGGATAACTTGTGTTGAGCTGAAAGAATGACTACCTTATCTGCCTGGCTATAAAACATGCAGGAATTAGGAATGCTCAGCAAATGTTAAAATGGCAATCTAAAAACTGGGGTCTGAAATCAACACTGAAAGTCATATTGCCATCATAGAATCATCACACAAGCCCAACTCTGGAACACACTGTGCTCACTTCTCACAGCTTGAAAAGCACAGCAAAACAGGAGTCAAATAAAAGGTAATGAGAGTAGAGGCAGGAACTTGTGTGTGTTTTGGCTAAAAAAGGCCACGAAGCACTGGCAGGAGGCAAGCAGTGCAGACTGTCAGAGATGTACAAAGATGGGACGGGAAGAGGACAGAAAAAATCAGACAACCCCACTGAAGCTACAGGGATGGAGAAGAGTAGTGATTGAATCCAAGTATTTTTCAGGTCAAAGTTTCAGATTATATCAGCAACGTGATAAAAAAGAAAGAATACTATCACGAGATCACAGTCAAAGAACTGTAGGGTTGGAAAGGACCTGTGGAGGCCATCTAGTCCAACACTGCAACAAAGCAGGCTCCCTAATATAGGTTGCTACCTAACCCTAGTTGGTATTTCCAAAGAAGTCACGATGGCCAGCTTCGCTTCTTGAGCTTCCTGAAGCTTGACAACAGCCCAGGGACACACTGTGTGCTGTGTTACCTCACAGTCGTCCTGCACCCTATGAAAGAGCGGCCCACTGCTCCCTGGGCCTGCAGGGTTAGTGGAGCTGACTACACACAGCCTGCCTGGACCAGGCCACACAGCAGCTCCGTGGGGCAGCCGCCAGCCCACAGCCTTCCTGCCTCCTGTGACAGGCTTCTGCCAGGCTTTGCATCACACCTCGCTTCAACAGTCACAGTGCCTAAGTCGCTATTAGCACACTATTTTTCTTAGAGGGACAAATAAACCGTTACCCATATGAATCCGTTTTAAGGTAACCCACACAAAATCAGGAGGCAAAAAAACCTACTCTCCTCCCTTTACTGCCCACATCCATGTGTAAAGTCACTGCTATAGAGCTGCAGATTTGCATTCAAAACTCAAAGCACACAGTAAAGGGGGAAAAAAAGATAAACAGCCCACACAGTCAGATATGCAAAAATGTAGAACAGTTGTTCAATTTAAGCTCAGGTTCTCATGTTGTAAGACAATGTTCCACTGTTTGGATTACATAAACTATGATTCAACTATTTGTTATAAAAATAACTGTTTACTATAACTTTTTTTATTTAAGAAATGTGACTTGAGGTAGTGAGCTTACTTTTCACAAAGCATTCATTCCCAGTTAAATGTAACTTGGCAACGTCCCTTTCACTTAAATATACATTTTGCCAAGGGGAAACAAGTTCCTAGACGTAGAATTTACATCACTGCTTATATATGGAATTTTATATGACTTTTTGTTTGCTTTGTCTTTCAAGGTCTGTTTTCCTCCACAGCACAACCAGTCAGATCTCACTGCGCACTGCTTTTATCACAGGTTGGATCTGCAGAACCTCTGCAGTTACAGGAATCCTGCTCTTACCTAAACGCTGGAAAAAAAAAGCACACAGCCCAGTAAAAATAGTTTCCTTCTATGTCTGACACAGAGAGGATAACTGAATATTGTCAGTGCAGAACACCAGACACCACCACAAAGGAATTATTCTAAAAGGAAAGAAGTCATTTAGCCACAGGCAGTGTGATTTGAAAGCTTAAAATACAATTGCATATCCAAACCATTCATCCTCTTACCACATTCACTGATCGAATAAAACGCAAGTGGATTTCTGTCAGGTATCAACAGTCACAAAGAAAACTGTGGAGAATGAAGTGCTGCTGAGAGCCACAGGGACAGGGAGAAGTCAGGTAGGGTGGGCACCGAGCTGACGGCAGAGACGTGCAAAACATCTCAATCCTTAAGCTGGATATTTATCTCGATGGTTATTTTAACATCTGACTGACTACTACTTACCTCTAACACCTACTACATAGAATGACATAGGAAGAAATGTCAAAACACTAATCAGAGGAAAGCTCTGTTACCTTCATTCCAGAATCCCTCAGGAAATATCCATTTCAAATGCAAATAAATCTACGATTGATTATTACTTAATAATCAGTAACATTAGAATTTCTAACCACGTATCTGGACAATTATGTCAAAAGGTTAACTGCATTACCTATTTTAATGGCATTAACAGCAAAGGATTTCAAATTAAATGAAGATCAGCCTCAAGAAAATTTATGAGCTCGGGGGTCTGGGAAGTTTAAGGTTCTGTCTATAGCTGTAGTTGAAACTGATAGAATCTAGAAATAAAATTCTGCCTGATAGGATCTGTTTTGTGCTTTTTTTTTCCTTCCTGAGTATACAGCAAATATTGCACTGAATGGTCAGATAAAATGTTCTGCAATAGCTGATTTACCCTTCTGAATTTTACTGCTTTTGGTTTCAGTTACATAGGTTCATACATTTAATCAATAAAATGAAAATCAGTCTGCTCCTAAGTCCTCAAGAATAAAAAGAAAACAGAACAGCTATTGAGATAGACTACAAACATCCTGATTCTTAACAGGTGTAGGACACACAGGAGGCTGTGCTTCTGCAGCAAGTAAAATGACCAGCTAATCAGAAATTTAAAACTTCCATTAGAATTATCTGTATGTTCTTGATCATAACACCTCTTTTTTTCAGATCTATATGTCACATGTGCTACTTTGAGAAGGATTCTTTGAGAAGGAGGAAGTGCGGCTGTCCAACTGGCAGAGACCACAGCTCACTGAACATAAACGGAACATGATGGTATAACATACAGGCAGCTTTGCTCAAACTAGAAAAACAGATGAGATCTAAAACTCTGAACATCAGCCCAATAGGCAACGGCTCTAATTAATTTCAGATGCTGGAAGACCTACTTCAAGGTCTTTACAATAACTTGCACCATTTTATATAGTATCACAGCTCAAAAAAAAAACAGTTCAGATATGTCTTAAGTGCTTGTAGAGCTTCCTGACCACGTCCAAAGCAGGGAAGCATGTCCCATTCATTAAGTTCAGTACCAGTTACAACCCCCAGACGTTGGATCTTCAAGTAACGCAACCTCCTTTATTGAGAAGAGCAGAAAAGAAGACAGAGAAACTACAGTATAATTAAGTTTAAAGTGGAACTATTCACAAAATTATAAGCACAGACGCATAACAACCACCAGTCGCATCACATGCACAGCCTCAGACTTGTAACTTCCAAATTATCCTTTCCCTAAGAAGTAGTCATACTGCGCTTTCTTGCCTGTATTTCAACACGTTTGCTGATCCAGTATAATTTCTTTATCATGCAGTTATTTCTTTCAATATCTTATAATGCATTCTTTCCAGGAACAAAAGCAGTAATGAAGAAGAATTTGATAAGATGCCATAACACAAATAACAACATAGCAACAAACAGATATCCCTTCTCTGAATACTAATCTGCAGGAATAAAATACATCTCAGAAGCAGTCTTAAGCATGCCAATCATTTGCTAATTTTGGTCCAAAACTCCAAATTAGCATAGGACGCCTGTATCACCCTATTCATGCCATTTGGTGTACCATGGCTTTATCAGAAGTTTCTAGCCATTCAGGCTTATACTCAGGAACAATTTATTGCTCCCACATTTGATGAAATATCAGTGCAATAAAGAAAAGCAGCTATTAGAATATAAACATTAATTTCTGTACCGTTGAAAGTAAATGCTTTCACTTCCAATCCAACGTCTCTGGGATCTCAGTCACAGGTGAGCAAGAATCATTTTTGCAGACTAAGAAACAAACAAGCAAACAGCCTGGAATGCAACTTTTCTTACCTAAAGCTGTGTGTGCACGTTTTTGAAGAAAAATGTGAAGGTGCTGTTGAAGGCTGACTCTTGCATTAAGAATGACACTACAGAGAGCCAGGGCAGACGTTCTTCCCCTCCAAGATGCACAGCTGAGGAGACTTTCCCCAGCTCAAGCTAAGAAGCACTCTGAGTTTCAGCTGTTTCTTCCAGATAAAGCTCAAGAGCTGCTGATGCTCACATTCAACTGGCTGGGGGAGTTCCAATGACCTACAAAGTCTACAATCTTGGTTCCAACAATCTGAGCTGAATAAAACCATTTCTGGATTTTGGTCAACTTCTGCAAAAGGTTTTTAGCTTGGGAAAATATGAAAATACCCCAACCATTCCTTTCAACTATTCTGGACCATTTGCTTTTAAATTTGGATTGTAATGAGGCAAAACTGCTACAGAAGATACACAGGAAATGATAATTACTGCAGTGAATGCAACATCTAAGGATACTGGTAGACATATTCTGCCTAAATAATAAATGGCTAAATTTTAAGCTAACTAACATCTACAATCTCTTCACAAACATTTCAAAGATTTATGGCACGTTCATTAGATACTCTGCGTAATGAAGCAAAAAGACCACCCCATATTCAGAATGCACATGGACAAGTATTTAAAAACTCCAGTTATCCAAGTCCAAAGCAAAATTAAAGAAGCTGAAGTAATTCAATTCGGTTCTATGTAGCAAGTTCAGAGAAAGGCTATTTATTGCTTATACTTCCAGTCTGTAAAATGCACTTCGTTCTTGCAAAGCCATTACACGAGGAAGATATTTAGACTATGACTGATCTGTAGCTGACCAACAAGACATGAACAGCTACTACAGTGCCAGGTACCCCTTCGCCTTCCAACCTCCCACTATGCTGCAGGGAACAGACAGCAAGTAACATTCACACTATGTTGTTTAATGAGTTCAGCAAACAGCATCTTATAAGTTTCAGAAAGCAGTGGCCCACCATACATGGGTGTCAGACGGGCTGGCTCTTGAGCAAGGCCTGAAGTTGCAGTAAATACACCCTTCAATGCAAAAAAACCTTCACTAAGAACATAAAACTAGGTAAAACAGTTATAACTGTAGAGTGGAGAGGTTCTGTTCCATTTCTTTTTAGAAGATTTATTCTTAATGCATGCAAAATCTAAGGAGAAAAAAAATACCTCAAAATACAGCAGTCCTTACATTTTCAGAGACATATAAGTTTAAGCCACGCCATTCTACTTCAGGTTTCAGTTCGCTCAACCAACACTGATAGCCTTTTGTAACTCACTTTCAAAGTAAGCCTTCATCAGATGGCAGTTCACTGATAACATTGATTAGGAGTAAGTTCAGATATTATGAGCCTTAGCACATGTGCATCCGAAACTTTCTACAGCTAATAGTAAAATACTTCATAAAGGGTGTAAGTTAACTGATTCAAAATGTGGACGTGAGGTTTTATGAAGGCTTTGTACATGATGGGTTCCCCTTCTTGAGGAGCTGGGAACACCACGATAAACAAATGAAGATGAAAGTGGAAGTAAAAAAGCAAGCTATGAGATATGCATCACCACCAGCATGTGGTACAGGACTACGTTTGATGATGTAGGCCACAGCAGGCTCTACTTCTAACCTTTTAATGCATGAGATTTTTTAATGCACAGTATTATATTTGCATACATGCATATATAACAATATATGACCTCTGGAGAGTGCAAGCCACCCTGCTGAAAAGCACACTGTCACTTCTGTGAAGGAATTCCCTTCCAGCAAACTTGAGGGACATTAAAACTCGCCTGTATTTTGCTAAAATCTCATTACTTTTAAAACTCAGCAAACAGAGATATGCAAATACTAACTAATCTAATTCCAGGGATTCCCATAAACCACTTTCAAAAAAGAAAAATATGCATATGAACAAATAAAGAGCTTTTAAAAAGCAGGCCAGTCCTTGGAGTCTGCAGTATGCAGGAAAAATTACCATGACTGGCACATGATGAGACGGGCTGAGCAGGGCTATCAGCAGTGCACAGTCACACAGGATGACACTATCTGAGCTAGGATGACAAATGACCGAGCAACATGAGCAGTTTACAAAGAGGAAAAAAATCATGTATTTTTTAGGTGGAAGGGATTAACCATTAACAAACTTCTCTTCAAGAGGCCTAGGAGCTCTCCATCCCGTCTGTATGTCAAGAGCAGCCTTTTGGACACTTGAATTGTGAGGCAGCAGCTTCGCTTCACATCATCCTACTTGTGATAAAACATCCCCTTTGTCCTTTCCCCACAGCTCCTTATGCCTTGTTGGCTAAAGAGCAGAGCTAGGAATGTTGAGTTTACTGCCAGA
Source organism: Lagopus leucura (assembly GCF_019238085.1). Taxonomy (NCBI): domain Eukaryota; kingdom Metazoa; phylum Chordata; class Aves; order Galliformes; family Phasianidae; genus Lagopus; species Lagopus leucura. The sequence goes on along the minus strand of NW_024962334.1, from coordinate 38,100,397 downwards.
ATCTTCTTGAAGCAACTTTTTTAAATGTGAAGCACTGAAGAATAACACAGCTCCCCCTTAGCAATAAATCATCAAAAAGAGACAGTAATCAAGAGAGGGTAACCTCTGAACTGTTTGTTACAATTTTCCACCTGCACTGTCTACTAAAAGAAAGGTCAAAGTCGGGTATTCTGTACAAAAAACCATCCCAGTGAGTACACAATATTGAGAGAGCCAGCTATGCATATGTGGAGTCTTAAGTCAGTTAATTAACTTCTTGTACATTTATAGGACCAAAAAAAAAATCAAACTACTCAAGCTCCAGTAGAGAGAAATCCACCATTATCATTCTCTGGAATAAATCACTTGTGAAATTCAAACTCTTTCAGCATTCCCTTCTCCTTCAGATATCACCTCACCAACAGTTGTGAAGTATTATAGGATGGAGAACATCTGACTACTGGCACAGAGATCAGACCTTGCTAAAACCTACTGCTAAGGACGTGGAATTTCTCCCAGCACTCTTCAAAAAACTGCTACTGAATTGGGAATGTAGTTGAACCATATGAGGAGCAATCTAAAGGCACGATCTTCAAGGCAAATTTGACAAATATTTATTTATAGAGTAACACTGGCAAACCCCAAACAGTCCCAATTCCACCAGTACCAACATTTCCAGTGTTCACTCTGAGCTGTCACCCTCCCTCTTTTCCTCTCTCTCTCTCTCTCTCTCTCTCTCTCTCTCTCTCTCTCTCTCTCACACACACACACACACACACACACAGCCTGAAGCAAGACTTTCAACAATGAAAAACACCCATCTCTTAACAACTTGGAAACAGCTCACAGGTGACTTAAAGGATTTACAAGTTGCTGTCCTACTCCAGCAGCTTGCCCCCACCCAAAACAAAACAAAAGTTTAACGAATTTTCCTCAACATGAGCCACGTTACCTCAGACATTGCATGCATCACCCCTTGGCTCCCAAAAGCCCCCTCCCAAAGCCATGGCTTGCTGGAGAAAATCTCCACGCTTCCAGAGGAAGGGCAGCAGATCCACAACAAAAGAGCCGTTCTAAGCACAGCATCTCTACGTGGCCTGTGTGTACTGACAGCTGGCGGCCAGCAGGCTCCTCAGCAACTGTTCATGTTGTGCCTCTATTCATACAAAGATAAGAGCAAAGTACAAAAATGAATCCAAAACTGTGTACTCCTGTCAATAGTTAAGGATGGCTTGTCCACTAAAAACATGGCATTTCACAAGCAACAGTCCTAGACACAACAATGAAACAAAACACATAAATACTACAAGAGGCAGCTTGTTAGACCAGGATACAACTCAAGGATTGAAATGCAGAATCACACAATGGTTTGGGGTAGAAGGGACCTTAAAGCTCACCCCATTCCAACCCACTGTCATGGGCAGGGTTTCCACTCAGCATCTCAGGCTGCCCAGAGCCCCATCCAACCTGGCCTTGGGATGGGGCACCCACAGCCCCGTGGGCAGCAGTGCCAGGGCCTCACCACTCCGTCAGTAAAAAATTTCACACCACAGTTTAAAGAGGAGAGATGGCAGACATGGTCCCTGATCCAACAAATGAAACAACCCATAAAGATTGTTATTTTGCCATAATTACTAAGACACAAAAAGTTACCATCTTGAAAGCACACTGCAGCAGGCACACGCGCACTTACTATTTTCCCCTCTGCCCTTCTTCCCACCAAGACAAAACCACATCAAGAACACAGCACAAACCCACACTGATCTGACTACAGGAGCCAGTGGTACCAAAGCAGAACCCCACGCCACCAGGCAGAGACACACACTGCTGTGCTGGACAGCCCTGCGCTGGAAGAATTCATCATTCATGGATCAACAATTGGTTCTTTCATCTCTCTGGCTTCCTCAGACTATTATGTACTCTTTCCATCTCCGATCTCCATTACACTCCCAGTTTTCAGCTGCATGTAGCAAATACATCTGAAAAACGTGCAGAAATTAAAAGAAATAATCTCAACCAGAAAGGGAATCCATCATCACTTGGCCGGTGCCAAGAACTGACTTAACACAAAACTGTGATAAAATCACAGCCACATAAGCTATGAGAAAAATGTGAAGGCAAAGTGAGGCACAGCAGGAGCTCCTTCTGGCTGAACACCAAGGCAGTCCATGGAAACGAACCCCTGACATCAATGACCTCTCACGAAGCAAAGTTTAAGGGCTACATACTTCAGCTAATCAAAAACTAAATCAAAGTATACATTAAGCTGCATCTTTAATATCAAGCTGAGCTCCGATAAGCCAAAAGAACAGCACGTTCCGTCATCCTTGAACCAATGGGAACGCGGTGCTTCTGAGCATCACCGCAGAGGAAAAGAGGGAGAAAGAAAGTCCCGCGGCTCCTCGCAGCGGTGCCCCACGGCGGGAGCACGGGCAGCGGGCAGGAGGCCGCGGGAGCAGCGCTCCGAGCAGGATCGTCCTTCCAGCCCCTACCCTGCGGCGCTCAGGCAGGTGACCGCCCGGCAGGTGACGTGAGCTGCCTGCCAGGAGCGCTGCTCTGGGCCCCGAGCCGGCTGCGAGACGTTGGAGTCAGCCGGGCCTCTACAGCGTGTAAAGATAACGAGCATAACGAATAAGGAGCATGAATAACGAGCACAAATACTGCCGTCTCACGACACCGGGGCAGGCAGGGAGAGCTGCGCCCCGCGGTGATGCGGAGGGGCCGCGCTGCCGCCCGTAGCGCCCGGGGAAGGAAGGGGCGCCCACCGCAGGGAGGGAGAGGCAAAGAGGGGGAGAGGGTGGGAGCTGCCGCCTGCCCTCACCGTCGATGTTCTCCCGGTCGCTGATGTGCTGCAGGTTGCAGCCGGTGTCCTCCCGGCTCAGGTCGGCCTCGGGGCGGTAGGACTCCAGCCGGGAGTGGGCATTCCGGCGCAGCTTGGGGCTGGACGAGACGCAGCAGGAGGTGGTGTTCCCCATCTTCTCGGCCCGGCCCGGCCCGGCCCGGCGGGGAGGAAGCGAGGGGCGGCCGCTCAGCGGGGCCGGCGGGCGGCCATGGGCAGCGGAGCGGACGAGGGGGAGAGGCGGCGGCGGCGGC